>NW_017729022.1:79246047-79249025 GCF_001723915.1 Gavialis gangeticus
CCCACATTTATCTTAACCTTCGTTCTCCAGCCTCATGCTCCAAAAGAATGCCACTGAAAGGAAGCTAATCCTGATAGAAAATATTACATTTATAAATACTCTTTAACTGTGGAATAAATTGCAGTAGCTTAACTTTGCAGTAGCTTACTTTTTGTAAGATCTTGTAAGATCTTAAGATTGAATATGTCAAGATATTTAGAATTATGGACAGAAAAGGTGCTTGTGTCAAAACTGTGTATCAAAACTGTATAAACTTGTTCCCTGGTTCAGGAGAAAGAATGTAGCAGATCAGAATACATTTGGGAGAAGATAAAATCTGAAAGATAAAGCACTGATATGATGGTAGGGTTTTATTATAGTCCATATAACAAATAGGCCACCAAGTCAGGAAGAAGTGGATGAGGCACTATTCAAGGAGGTCAAAATAATCTAAAAGTTATGCGATTTAACCAATGGTAGACTTCAATTTTCTTGATATTGCCTGGAAGAATAATACATTTTACAAAATGTAAAATGTGAAGCAAGGGGGAGATGGGTGAAGTCCTGGAGCACTGAAAAGAGTCAAAGTAGTACCCCTCCTTAAAAAAAGCAAAAAGGAGGACCCAAGGAACTATAGACAGATTAACCTCATCTCAATATCCAGGAAGCATATCATAAGGAAGTCTATATATTCACAAGAATATGGATGAAGAAAGGTTGATCACAAGCATCCAGCAGGGACTAAGAACAAAACATGCCATATAAATCCATCTCCTTCAACAGAGTAACCAGTTGGGCAAACAAAGGGAAAGCAGTGGATATAGCGTATCTGGACTCCAACAAGGTTTTCACTAAGTACCACACGACCTTCTCATAAACAAAATGGACAAAACATCTATAAGATGGATAGACAACTGGCTCAATAGTTGCAAGCAAAGAGTAAAAATAAATGGAGCCATTTATGGAGTGGGACTCCACTAGACTCCATAGGTTTCTAACGGAGTCCCACAGGGGTCTATCCTGGGTCCAGTGCTGTCCATCATGTTTATTAATGATTTGGAAGCTGGAATAGAAAGCTTCTTGAGGAAATTTGTGGATGACATGAAACTGGGAAGGACTGAGAACATATTAGAGGGCTAAAGTGGAATTCAGAAGGATCCTGACAGATTGGAAAGTGGGGATGGAACTAACAGGATGATGTTCAATATTGCCAAATGCAAACTGCAACACCTAAGGGAGAATAAGGAAAAACATATTCAGGATGGATGACAACTGGCTGGAATGGAAGCATTATGGAGATGAAGTTTTGATCGATCGCAGACTCAGTATAAGTCTGCAGTGTGATGTAGCCACACAAAGGGTGGATGTGGTATAGGATGCATCAGTAGGAGTATTAGATGCAAGACACAGGAGGTGATAGTGCCCCTTTACTTAGAATTGGTTAGGCTTCATCTAGAGTACTGTGTCCAATTATGGGCACCACATTTTAAAAAGGACATGGAGAAGTTAGAGAAGGTCCAGAGGTGAGAGAGAAAAATGATAAAGTGTTTGGAAGCTGAGTCATGCAAGGAAAGGTTGAGGGAAATAGGCATGTTCAGCTTACTGAAAAGGTACTTAAGAAGGGTACGGGTATGCAGACATCTTTGAGATCCTGGGCATGGATGATGGAATAGTCAATCAGGTACTAATGCTTATATTGTGGGTGTTGCCATGATGTCTTGTGCCTGTTTTTTTCTGGTAGAACGGGTTGTTGGCGATAGTGAGTCCATGTTCTGCACAGTTGGTCAAGAGGAGAATGCAATTGGAGTTGACCTTTCCTACTCCTTTTTTGCTGATGGTTCTGTTCCAGAGGTTAGAGTCCCTTCTGATTCCGGTATTGAAATCACTGAGAAGAATAAGTCTGTCACCGTTAGGAACATCAGAAAGTATTTGGTCAAGGTTGGAATAGAATTCCTCCTTGGCTTCATCAGCAGTGTCAAGAGTTGGGGCATATGCACTGTTGACAGTGCCATATTGGCTTCCCACCAATTTAAGATAGACAGTCAGGAGGCACTCATTAATTCTAATAGGGAACCCATTGAGTTGGTTTATGAGTTCATTCTTAATGGCAATACCACGTTTTCCTTCCTGTTTACCCTTCCAGAATAAGGTATAGATGCTTCCATGTTATAGTTGAGCTGAACCGTATTGAGCTGAGAATACTGTGTGAGACAGGCTATGTTTACAGCACCTGTTCTAGCCTCCACCCCCATGTGGGGTGAGCAGTGTGGATCTTGAAGAGGGCTGCTCAGTCACAGTTAAAGCTGCCAAATCACACTTCCGTCTTGTCCAACTGCTACATAATTTTCCTTTAACTGCCACCTTCATGCCAATTCATGACTAGGAGCTTCCAGACCTCACAATCCTGCTCCTGTCACCATTAGCTGGTTGCCAAAGGACTTGAGGAATGTGCTGGAATGGAAGACATTACGTTGTGAATGGATGTGCATTACATCCTTTTTGAATTGTGGAGCCCAAAACTGGACACACTACTCCAGCTGTGGCCTCACCAAGGCCGAGTACAAGGGGAGAATGACGTCCTGGGATTTGCTTGACAAGCATCTATGGATGCAAGCCAGCATTTTGGTCACTTTACTAGCCGCAGCATCGCATTACAGGGTCATGTTCATCTTGTGGTTAATGATGACCCCAAAGTCTCTTTCTTCCGTAGTGCTAGCTAGCCAGTGTAGCACTGCTGAGCTTATAAAGATGCTGCAGGTTTTTCCTCTCAAGGTGGAGGACCTTGCATTTTTAATTGTTAAACACCATCAAGTTCTTGTCCGCCCATTTGTGAGCCTGTCCAGGTCAGCCTGGATTGCCCTCCCGTCTTCTGGTGTCGATGCTCTGCCCCAAAGTTTGGTGTCATTGATGAACTTGGCCAGTCTGCTTCTGACTCCAATGTCCACATCATTGATGAAGGTGTTGAACAAAATGGGTCCAAGGACAGAGCCTTGGGGGAC
>NW_017729022.1:79249150-79253979 GCF_001723915.1 Gavialis gangeticus
TCCTCCTTGGAGGTGAATCCCATCCTCCATCCTTTGTAGGCCTTTCTTTTTAGGCTCAGGAGGTCTGCTAGATCCCTGGAGAGCCAGGTAGAGGCTGCTGTGCCCTCTTTCTGCCTTTCCTCTGAGATGGAATAGAATTAGCTTGTGCATTGAGGATCGCTCCCTTGAGGAGCAAGCACTCTTCCTGAACTCCCCTCTCCCTGGGGTCATGGTCCCTTAGGGCCTCACTGACGAGCCTCCTAAGCTTGTCAAAGTCAATTTTCTGAAGTCAAGGACTTCAGTGTTGCTGACTGACTTGCCATCTTTACGGTGGATGGTGCAGGTGATCAGCTCATGGTCGCTGTCACCCAGCTTCCCATCGATCACTGGGTCACATAATTGACCATAAAAAGAATATGAGCCACCAGTGTGATACTGCAGTTAGCAGAGCAAACAATATGCTGGCATGCATCAACCAATGCATCTCAAGCAAAACTAAGGAAGTTATTCTCCTGCTCTACTCGGCATTGGTGAGGCTGCAGCTGGAGTACTGCATCCAGTTCTGGGTGCCACACTTCAAGAAGGATGTGGAGAAGCTCTTGAGAGTGCAAAAAAGAGCCACTCATATGATTAGAGGCCTGAAGAGCAAGCTGTATGAGGAAAGACTGACAGATATGAGACTGTTCGGCCAAGAAAAGAGAAGACTTCAGGGAGATTTAGTGGCAGCTTACAAATATATCAGGGGTGAGCATCAGGGGCTATGCAAACAACTGGTCATTAAAGTGCCCCAGGGGGAAACCCAGAACAACAGTCAGAAACTCCTAGAAGAAGGTTTCAGACTGGATATAAGGACAAACTTCTTCACAATTCATATGACCAGACTCTGGAATAGACTTCCAGTGGGGGTGGTGCAGCCACCTACCCTGAAGATCTTCAAAAGGAGTCTGGATGCATACCTTTCTCAGGTTATTTGACCCCAGCAGTCTTTCCTGCCCAGAGCAGGGGAGCTGGGCCTAATGATCTCATGAGGTCCCTTCCAGCCCTAAACTTCTGTGAATCTGTGATATATGTGACTTTTCAGGAGGGAAACCTTTCCATCTGCTGTCCTCACTACATCCTGGTGGTGCTGCCACTGCTTATTCATCAGAATTATCCTTGCTTATTTTACAACTAACCTTCCTTGAAGGTCATACAACTACCTGCCACCTGCAGATGCACAGGGTAGCAGAACAGCTCTGCCCCACAGAGCAGGGGCTGGAACTGATGCTAGGAGCTGATGATTGCTGGACTGATCACCAACTCATTTGCTTGGTTAAGTCAGTCAAACTGGCTCCCAGATGATGCCTGCAGCAGAAGTAATGATACCAGAAGATCAGTTTTGAAGGAATCAAGGACCCAACCAAGCATGAGCTCTTCCACCATTGCCTCAATGAAAAACTGGTGAATTACAATCAATAACAATGGGAGAATGTCTGCAGGATGTGTGATGCCTTCAAGGCCACTGTCATCAGTGCTTGTGAAGAGACACTTATATTCTCTACATGGAACCATCAAGATAGGTTTGATAAGAATGACTGGGAGATCCTAGAGTTGATTGATTGCAAGCACAAGGCCTTTTGTGCTTGGAAAAATGACACCAACTCCAAGCAAAAGAAACTGAATCTCCAACAAGCCATTACAGAGATTCAAAGGTGGACATGCGATATGGAGAATAAATGGTAGGAAGACAAGGCTAAAGAGATTCAACATCTGGCTTATATCCATGATATGCATGGCTTCTTCAGTGCCACCAAAGCAATTTACAGTATGAGCACTAGAGGACCAACCTCCTTGAGACCTAAGGATGGAGGAGACCTGATCAAGGAAAGGGCAGCCATGAATGCCCATTTGAAGGAGCATTTTGAAGACTTTCTTAATCAAGACTCTGATGCTGATGAGAGTTTTTTCAATTCTATCCCACAACACCCAGTCAGAGATGATCTCAGAATACCTCCAACCTTTGGCAAGATAAGGAAAGCCATCAATCAGCTGAAGAACAACCAGGCATCTGAATCGGATGGAGTCCTCACCAAAATCTTAAAACAGGGAGGAGAGAAGCCCACATCACAGCTTCATGCCTTCATCTTAAGAATCCAGAATGATGAGGAAGTCCCAGATTACCTCAGGGATGCCACGATTGTGACAATCTTCAAGAAAGGAGACAAGTCGAACTGTGAAAACTAAAGGGGGATCACCTTACTGTCCAGCACAGGAAAGATCATTGCAAGAACCCTTCTGAACTGCCTCCTTCTGTTTGCTGAAGAGCTCCTCCTGGAATCTCAGTGTGGTTCTAGAGCATTGAGAGGCATAACTGACATGAGCTTCACAGCTCACCCACTGCAGGAGAAATGTCAGGAACAACATAAGCTTCTCTGCATGGCTTTCTTTGACCTCACAAAAGCTTTTGACTCTGTCAGCTGAGAAGTGTTGTGGAGGATCCTTCTAAAGTATGGATGCCCATGGAAGTTTGTCACCATTCTCTGCATGCTCCATGATGGTATGTGAGTGGTGTTTCTCAGTAATGGGTCTATCACATATCCCCTTGAGGTTAAAATAGGAGTTAAGCAAGGATATGTCATTGGTCTAACACTTTTCTCATAATTCCTTGCTGTGATGTTACATGTGACCACCAACAAGCTTCCGTCCAGAGTGGAGCTAAACTACTAAGCTGTTTAACTTCATCCGACTCCGAACCAAAACTAAGACCATCCCAAACACAATTACTGAGCTCCAGTTCACTGATGATGCAGTAGTGTGCACTCGGAAGCAGACCTTCAGGCAATCGTTCAGGTCTTTACCAAGGCATACAAGGACAAGGGATTGATGCTTAACACTTGGAAGACTAAGGTCCTCCACCAACAAGCTCCTAATGAACAGTCCCCAGCTCCAGTAATCCAGATCCATAGTGAGACTCTGGAGAATGTTATTTCCTGTACCTCAGAAGCCATCTCTCCCAGAAGGCTGACATCAACAAAGAAATCCAACATCACCTCAAATGTGAAAATGCAGCCTTTGGACACCTGAAGAAATGGGTGTTCAAAGATTGCAACAGCAGAGCTCATGATTTATCTAGGAGTTGTGATCCCCACCTTGCTGTACAGAGCTGAGATATGGACCACATACAGGAAACATCTAAAGTTATTGGAGAAGTATCATCAATGCTGCCAGCAGGAGATCCTCTGAATCCAGTGGGAAGAGAGATGCACCTTTGTTAGCGATCTCCTGCAAGCAAGCACTATGAGTACTGAGGCAATGATCATCTGGCATCAACTTCATTGGGCTGCCCATGTCATCTGGATGTCTGACTCCAGGTTTCTGAAGCAATTTTTATTCTCCCAGCTCAGCCAAGGTATATGCTCAAGAGGGCAGAGAAAGTGCTTTAGGAACATCCTCAAAGCCAACTTAAAAACATGCAAGCACGATGTCAGCACAGGGGGTACTATCAGCCAGGACTGCCCCAAATGGAGGAAGAGTCTGCTGCAGTGATCTCAGTACTTTGAAACCTCATGACAACAACAGAAAATGAAGAAGCAGGAGCAGGAGAAACACGTCATGGACCAAATAAATCCAGTGCTACCCACCCCACATGAAAACACGTCTGAGCTGCAGGAAAGTCTGTCAGTCCCATGTCAGTCCCAGATGGGCTTCATCAGCCATCTTGGGACACAGATAAGACAATCATAGAAGACAGTCATCCTTGACTGTGAGGGATTGCCAGACAAGACTTCAGAGGGGAGACAATAGCAGTTTGAATGGCTACTGTACAGAAGAAGGAAAATACCTTGTCTCTCTGATGTGAAGAGCAGGATGTGGACCAATGGCTTGAAATTGCAGCAGAGAAGATTTAGATTAGATATCAGGAGAAACTTCTTCACTGTTAGAACAATGAAGTAGCAGAACAGACTGCCTAGGGAACTTGTAGCATCCACATCATTGGAGGTGTTCAAAAAGAAGTTGGACAAGCACTGATCAGGGATGACCTAGATATAGCTATGCCTATGCTCTACTGTGGATATTTCTAGGCTTTTCTGGTTCTCACATGAGGTTGGGAAGGATTTCTCCACCCCGCCCTCCACCTCCCCCCTTGCTATGTGCCAGGGTTTTCTTTTTTTCTTTTTTTCCCCTTGCTTTTCTCAGAAGCATTGAGTAGTTGGCTGAAGCCAAGATTAAGGATTTTGCCTGGGATGTACAAATGCTCCTCCTAGGGCTTAAACCTTGAGGTTTGTGGCTAGAAGGTCTTTCCCTTCTGCTCAAGATTAGACAAATCAACATATTTTGGTGTCAGGAAGGAATTTTACCTAATGGTTATATTGGTAGAGACTGGGCATGTCTACACATACACTTTAATGCACAATAGCCTATTTTACTGCACATTAAAGCATCACATAAAAAACCATGCAATTATGCTAATGCACAGTAAAATAGGCAACTGTGAATTGTCACTTAAAAAACATGCACTTTTAGTACTGAGCATTAGGGCTATGCGAAGCTTCGAGTGGTGATTCAATTTGGAGGAGATCCGGCCCGATTCTGTGGCTGAATCTCTGAATCCAAATTGAATCAGGGGACCAATTAAAAGGTCCGAATCAATTCAAAGCTTTCCTAATCTTCAGAAAAGATTCTGAGAGCTTTGATCATTTGGACCGTCCCTAGTGGCTGTAGCAGAGAGCTGCAGCTGACTTCGAGCTGGTAAGTACTAGAGGCGGAGGAGGGGGCCTGGGAGAGGGGACTATGGGGGGACCCCTGCCAGCCCCCCAACCCCCTCATCTCCCTCAGACCCCCCAACCCCTCAACCCCCACCCACTCCCCCG
>NW_017729022.1:79258979-79259232 GCF_001723915.1 Gavialis gangeticus
CTCAGCCTCCTCTTTCTAAGGCTGAACAGGTTCAGGTCCCTCAGTCTCATCTCAAAGGGCCTGTTCTGCTGCCCTCTCACCAAGTGGGTGGCCCTCCTCTGAACCCTCTCCAGGCTGGCTACATCCCTTTTGAAGTGTAGCACCCAGTACTGGACTCAGTACTCCAACTGCGGCCTGACCAAAGTTGCACAGAAGGGAAGTATCGCCTCTCTGGACTGGCTTGAGATGCACCTTTGGATGCATGACAAGGTAT
>NW_017729022.1:79264232-79264688 GCF_001723915.1 Gavialis gangeticus
GTGGTCTGGCATTGGTGGCTCATGTTCATCTTGGAGTCAATAATGACTCTAAGATCCCTTCCCACCTCTGTGCTTTCAAGAAGGGAACTCCCCAGCCTGTATGTATGCTGTGGATTCCTTCTCCCAAGGTGCAGCACCCTGCATTTGTCTACATTGAACCCCATCTTGTTCTCATCTGCCCACTTTTGTAGTCTGTCTAAATCTGTTTGCAGCCTCTCTCTCCCTTCAAGTGTGTCTACCTCGCCCCACATCTTTAGTGTCATCAGCAAACTTGGACAGAGTGCTTCCCCCACCTCATCCAAGTTGCTGATGAAGCTGAATCTCTGAATCAGAGCTGGCCAGATCGAATCAGAACAGTGATTCAAATCACCGAATCAAATCACTGTCCCCCAAATCTGCCAAAGCTGAATCCGAAGTGAATACTAGCCACTTCACACAGGTGTACTGTGCATTAGG
>NW_017729022.1:79269688-79269900 GCF_001723915.1 Gavialis gangeticus
TTCCTAATCTTCAGAAAAGATTCTGAGAGCTTTGATCATTTGGACCGTCCCTAGTGGCTGTAGCAGAGAGCTGCAGCTGACTTCGAGCTGGTAAGTACTAGAGGCGGAGGAGGGGGCCTGGGAGAGGGGACTATGGGGGGACCCCTGCCAGCCCCCCAACCCCCTCATCTCCCTCAGACCCCCCAACCCCTCAACCCCCACCCACTCCCCCG
>NW_017729022.1:79271329-79271960 GCF_001723915.1 Gavialis gangeticus
TCTGCCCACTTTTGTAGTCTGTCTAAATCTGTTTGCAGCCTCTCTCTCCCTTCAAGTGTGTCTACCTCGCCCCACATCTTTAGTGTCATCAGCAAACTTGGACAGAGTGCTTCCCCCACCTCATCCAAGTTGCTGATGAAGCTGAATCTCTGAATCAGAGCTGGCCAGATCGAATCAGAACAGTGATTCAAATCACCGAATCAAATCACTGTCCCCCAAATCTGCCAAAGCTGAATCCGAAGTGAATACTAGCCACTTCACACAGGTGTACTGTGCATTAGGGCAGCCTAATGCACATTTATTTAGCACCTCACATTGGAGGTACTAAATTTAATGCACATTAGTAAAAGCACATAAGTGCACATGCAGATTTACACGCTGGGTGGGAAAAGGGGATGTGTTTGCTCTCCTACGTAGCGGAGGGCATGACCCTCTTCCTCGAATCTCTCATGAATATTTTAATAACACTTACCATTGTTGTCCCCCTGCTTTACCTGTGGCAGGTCAGGGTACCTTGCCTTGTGTTTTTGTTAGGGTTGACTATGTAGTTTTACTATTAGGCTAGAAAATGCATTTGTATAGGATGGTGTGGATAGAGATAGTCTTGCCTCTGGTTGGGGGTTGGACTAGA
>NW_017729022.1:79276960-79280847 GCF_001723915.1 Gavialis gangeticus
CCCACAGGTGCCCTGCCATGGCCAGCTCCAGTCCTTTAAGAAAAAAAAAAACAAGAAAAGCTCCGGGACTCACCATTCCTGTGGTGGCCTCAGGGCTTTGCGGGGCTCATGCAGAGCTCCCCAAGTGGTGCAAGGCAGTGGGAGGCAGCAAGGATCACCCTCCACCAGCCGGAGCGGTGAGTCTGGGGCAGGTTCATTTTTTTTTCTTAAAGGGCCAGAGCTGGCCCGCTGGGGGAGCAAGGTGGGGGATTGGAGGGCTCATGCAGAACCCCCCACACAATGGGGGGGCAGTGGGGAGCAGCAGGAATCACTCCCCACACAGCAGCATCTGCTGAGTCGGTGCTTTTTTTCTCCCAAGTGCCAGGAGCTGGGGAGGGCGGGGCAGCTATTGCCGGGCTGAAAGAGTGGGTTGGGGATGGGCCTGGCCTGGCTGATTCAAAGATTCGGCAGCATAGTTTCATAGTTTCATAGTAGCTAGGGTCAGGAGGGACCTGAACAGATCATTTAGCCTGACTCCCTGCCACAGGCAGGAATGAATGCTGGGTTCACAAGACCCCAGACAAGTAATCATCCAACCTCCTCTTAAACTTGCCCAAGGTGGGGGCGAGGACCACTTCCCTGGGAAGTTGGTTCCAAATTCTGGCCACCCTAACTGTAAAATATTGCCTTCTGATCTCTAACCTGTACCTATTCTCCATCAGCTTATTACCATTGTTCCTCGTCACCCCAGGTGGTGCTGGGGAGAAAAGGGCTCTTCCTATTTGCTGATGATCTCCCCTGATGAGTTTGCAGGCAGCCATCAGGTCCCCCCTCAGCCTCCTCTTTCTAAGGCTGAACAGGTTCAGGTCCCTCAGTCTCATCTCAAAGGGCCTGTTCTGCTGCCCTCTCACCAAGTGGGTGGCCCTCCTCTGAACCCTCTCCAGGCTGGCTACATCCCTTTTGAAGTGTAGCACCCAGTACTGGACTCAGTACTCCAACTGCGGCCTGACCAAAGTTGCACAGAAGGGAAGTATCGCCTCTCTGGACTGGCTTGAGATGCACCTTTGGATGCATGACAAGGTATAGCTGCCTTGCTGGCTGTGGTCTGGCATTGGTGGCTCATGTTCATCTTGGAGTCAATAATGACTCTAAGATCCCTTCCCACCTCTGTGCTTTCAAGAAGGGAACTCCCCAGCCTGTATGTATGCTGTGGATTCCTTCTCCCAAGGTGCAGCACCCTGCATTTGTCTACATTGAACCCCATCTTGTTCTCATCTGCCCACTTTTGTAGTCTGTCTAAATCTGTTTGCAGCCTCTCTCTCCCTTCAAGTGTGTCTACCTCGCCCCACATCTTTAGTGTCATCAGCAAACTTGGACAGAGTGCTTCCCCCACCTCATCCAAGTTGCTGATGAAGCTGAATCTCTGAATCAGAGCTGGCCAGATCGAATCAGAACAGTGATTCAAATCACCGAATCAAATCACTGTCCCCCAAATCTGCCAAAGCTGAATCCGAAGTGAATACTAGCCACTTCACACAGGTGTACTGTGCATTAGGGCAGCCTAATGCACATTTATTTAGCACCTCACATTGGAGGTACTAAATTTAATGCACATTAGTAAAAGCACATAAGTGCACATGCAGATTTACACGCTGGGTGGGAAAAGGGGATGTGTTTGCTCTCCTACGTAGCGGAGGGCATGACCCTCTTCCTCGAATCTCTCATGAATATTTTAATAACACTTACCATTGTTGTCCCCCTGCTTTACCTGTGGCAGGTCAGGGTACCTTGCCTTGTGTTTTTGTTAGGGTTGACTATGTAGTTTTACTATTAGGCTAGAAAATGCATTTGTATAGGATGGTGTGGATAGAGATAGTCTTGCCTCTGGTTGGGGGTTGGACTAGATGACCCCTGAAAGTCCCTTCTAGCTCTACTTTTCTATGATTCTTTGATTCTATGATTCTAAGTATGCTATTTAAAAAGGTAATTGTTGAAGCTCATATTCACCTATAGTGAAAAATCCCACTGTAAACTTATGAGCATTAGCAGTGTCAGGGGAGTGGCATCTCATTCAGTCTGTTGTAATGAGGGTGCAGAAAAATGTGCACTGTAAGCTAGTTAGTCTGTTCTGGGAACAAGCTTCTTAATTTCAAGAACTGGCCAGAAAAGAATAATTTCCCCTTAAAAACATGACAGGCTCTTTCAAGTTAATTTCCTGTCATCGGATTCCACTTGGGATGCAATTTAAATCAAGGAAAGTTATTTGATTTAAACTGAATTCAGCTCTTCTCATGGCCTCCCAGTCAACAGGAGAGAATACTTGAGTAATTCTTTAGTAGGCAGGGACTTATGCATACTTAGATGAAGTCCGGTCAATAAAAGAGGAAGGGTCCATTGCAAATGTCAATTGGCCATAAACTAGTGCAATGTAATGTCTTTACCAGTCTAAATGATACAATGCTATTAATTCTTGATTATTTGGACAATAACAATACAGGTTTATGACTCCTAAAGTAAGTCACACTCAGCAGGAGTGAATGAACTTGTAAATTATCTATGGGACAAGGGAGAGAATAGACTTTCCTACCAGAAAATGCAATAAGCACCATAAAAAAGAGATTCATGACTAGCCTAATTGATGATGGTGGAAGACTAGTATAATCTTACAACAGATCCCTTTAGAACAACAAGGGATCCATAATCCCACTAGGGCAATGAATGATAACGGAGTCTTAGTGAAGATCTTCATATAAGCCAGATGCCTGCAGCATGTTCAATAAGTGTACCAGCCTTAGAGCCTATCGTTTTTAAGAAAGTACAAAGCTGATTTAGCTGCACAGAAGAAAAGACATTTTTAAGTGAACTCATTGAAAAAGAAATTTCATCTGAAAAAAATAACCCAGGGGAAAATTTTAAAATATGGAAATAAACCATTTCAAATTTTCATTTCACAATGACATTTTCCTTTCGGAACTAACGCCTTTTTGTTAAGACATGAAATAGAACTAATCACTGGAAAGGCATTGTAACATTTTTTGTCAGGTTGAACAACACGGTTTGGGTTGACCTGAAACAAAATATTTTATTATTTTTGTATTTTGTTGGAAAAACAAAATTAGAGCATTTCCTTTCTGTTTTCACCTATACTAAAATTTTCCTTTGAGGTTTTGTCTGGCCATGAGACTTACATTTCTGATATTTTACTCTCAAGTCCACTTCACAGTGATGTAAGTTGGCAGGCTACAAAACAGAAGTGATTTGTTAAGCTTGTTGCAGGTGCATTTTCTCATCACATATATGAATGATCCCAGTCTCTGTGGGAAGGTCACCATTTTTCCCTGTTGTCACAGGCTAAAAAAATCCAACCCCCCTTAAAAACAGTGACCCTGCCCCCCACTTTCCTGAAGTCAAGAGCTGCAGTAGCCAAATGCAGTAGCATGAGAATGAGGAGGTGACATGGGCATAAGCCCTGGGCACTGCCTAAGGGGAGGCGTGTGCCAGAATGGAGCTAAGGTCCATGAATGTTAACGCATGCGTGGAGGGGTAGTGGGAGAAGGGTTCATTGGTTCAGCACTCTATTTTCTCTTGGCATCTCTGTGCTTGTTTCTTAAAGACCACAACCGCCTCACCTGGTTTCAGGGACACAGAGAACCTGACTCACTTATTCTCTTGCAGTCATTTACACCAGTTCAAAGACTGTCCACATGGATATAAAAACTATCATTCTGGCTTAGGAATTATTTATGCCTCATTGCCATTCTCTTTGTTCAGCTGTGTTTGATTACAAGGTAATGCACAAGGCAATGCTTAATCAACTCAGTAAATCCCAGTTCCTGGAAACATATATCTTCTTACTGTATTTACCTGAATCCAAAATGAATTGGAATTTAAAATGACTCCCCTCCCAA
>NW_017729022.1:79285847-79287851 GCF_001723915.1 Gavialis gangeticus
CCTGGTTTCAGGGACACAGAGAACCTGACTCACTTATTCTTTTGCAGTCATTTACACCAGTTCAAAGACTGTCCACATGGATATAAAAACTATCATTCTGGCTTAGGAATTATTTATGCCTCATTGCCATTCTCTTTGTTCAGCTGTGTTTGATTACAAGGTAATGCACAAGGCAATGCTTAATCAACTCAGTAAATCCCAGTTCCTGGAAACATATATCTTCTTACTGTATTTACCTGAATCCAAAATGAATTGGAATTTAAAATGACTCCCCTCCCAAGACATTGATTAGGTTCTATATATGGAAAATTATAAATTGGTTATAATTTTCCCAATACAGAATCCAATTACTGGAGGGCTGTCTTAAATTCATCCCCCACACTGCTACAATAGGGAAAGCAGCAGCAGGGTCCAGGGAGGGAGGCAGGCTGCCATACCCCTGCCCTTCACCTCCCACTGTGCTTGTGCCGGCCTTCTTGCTGCCTACCCCCTGGGCTGCGCCTAACCCCCTGCCTCATGCTGCCCACAACTGCCTTCCCCCTTTGCTCCTCTCTCCACCTGCCCTTCCACCCCCACCGCTTACCTTCTGGCAGCTCTGGCTCCATCTCCAGGGCAGTCAATGTCAGTGGCCCTGGCCTGTGCCCAGCCTTGCTGGTTAGAAGTAGTGGTAGCAGCAGCTCCAAGTCCAGCTGGAGCCAGGGCTGACGGTGAAGGTAAGTAGTTGGGGAGGAGGTAAAAGACAGACAGGCTGTACAGTCTCCCCTGCACTTTCCCCAGGCTGCACATCATAGATTTCCCCTGTGTTCCTCCCTACCACAGATCTCCTCTAGGTGCCCACTGCCTCTCCCACCAGGTGATCTCCCCCATGCCTCTCCCTTGCTGCATACCCCCTCTCCTGCTGCATAATGCACCCCAGCCTGGGCAGATGGCAGCTTAGTTCATCTTTGGCCCCAGGCCTGGATCCAGGGCCATAGCACTTACCTGTCCCAGCCCAGTACTTGAATATAAGACAAGGCTCCCCCTCTCCCCCTGCCCATGCTGATTGGAGTGGACAAATCTTGCTTGGATTTAAGCAAATACAGTAGTTTCCTCACAAAAGCAGATATATTACTTCAGAGGGGCTACTCACATGAGACAGCTCAGCAAAATTAAACCTATGTTTATTCAGGTCTAGGACCTGCTATATCTATGAATAACTGCAATGGTCCATCACTTACAATATTCAGTTAAGAAAATAGTCTTATGGCTAAATATAAGTGCCCAAAATGTGTGCTGGGGAATTCATTTTCTGATTCTCAGATTGCTTTCAGTTTGGGTATTATTAATTTCTCCATTGGTTAAAAAATAAGTAGTGCACATTTATTCCAAAATATGAGTGACATTACTATGTCTTGAGGGAATTTGCTTTGTAAAAAATAGAATACTTTCTGTTTCAGAAGAAGAGGTATTCAAAAAGTTGCTGTTTTTCAGTTGTATAAAGTTTTCAAGGACTGGTTTAGCCTGGCTAACAGCCTTGCCAAAAGCATTCTCTATATAACAGCAATTTATTTCATTTAAATGACTTTGGCTTACAAACACCTGATCCCAACTTTAGAAACTAATTAGTGAGTTAGAGATTTTGCATGAAATGGACATTTTGATACCCAGAAACAGTTTTGAATTTAAATGCCAACATTTTTTCTAATTATGAGTAACACAAAGGAGTGTCAGAGGGTTAGAAAGCATATTGTATCTTTAAATGAGGTGAAATGACATGCAGTATATCATTCAGCCACATATTTGTTTATTTAATAAGAACAGAACAACTCATGATTAGTTTTATTTTCCACGACTAACGAGTCTGGAGATTAAAAATTCAAAATGAAAAGTTCTCTTACAATTTTAATAGGAACAGTGTTGTAGAAAAAATCCTGAACCAAACCACAAATTCAAATATTCCCAAGTTTTGAAGTTCATGGAGGAGAAATAGCAATCTGGATTTAGTATGTAAAACCACCTCTAACA
>NW_017729022.1:79287862-79290741 GCF_001723915.1 Gavialis gangeticus
ATAGCAATCTGGATTTAGTATGTAAAACCACCTCTAACATTTTGTATTGCATCGTGTTGGCTTAAAAATTGATATCAGTGGGAAGATATTGCGGCAAGTAAGGGCAGAATTTGACCCTGTGGTTCTGATCCAGTGACTGTTTCAAATCAATGAGAGATTTCTGTTGTAAACTCTCAACTATAAGCAATTTCCTCTGGTCAGCTGTGAGGAACCTTGGCAAGACATTCTGCCCTTGTTCAGACCATTCTGTACCTGTTCTGTTGATAAACTGAAGATTTCATTATTGAAGAAAGCAGGGTAGATTGCACCGTATAGGCTTACTAAATCAGAAGTAAATAGTGAAAGAATTCATAAGCAGCAGGCGCGTTTCATCAGATGCTGGGAGGGAAGTGCAGGAAGCAGAGCTTCTAAATAGAAAGCAGTGATTAGAATACAAAGGGCAGGGAAAGGGGATGGAAAAAGAAGCACTGCTGAGAGGCAAGATGGGTAGGAAAGAGAGGGACACAGGGGTTATAAAAGCTAATCAAGGAAATGGGATAGGAATCTGTAGTCTCAGTGTAGACCATACTTAACACAATACAGTCTGTAGGTGATTTCTTGTTCCTCAGTTTCCCATTCAAGCTTATTTTTAAAGTTTTGTTGTCTAGGAACAGCTGCTCAGAGGTCAGTGATGGACTGTTCAAGGATGTTAAAGTGTTCTGCCATAGGCTTGTGTGTCTTTCTTGAGTTGATGGCAAATTGGTGGTCTTTCATTCTTGCAGGGATCACCCTATCTGTCCAATGCAGACAGCAGAGAAGGTCTGTAAACAGAAGATGGTGTATACCAGTGGGACTCAACCTTTTAGGCCGGCAAGTTGGATAGACCGTGCCTAGGCCATCCACAGGCCAGATCCAGCTGATGGTCCCAATCCAGCACTGTGTGGTCAAATAGGTGGGGGCATGCAGAGGGGGTTAGGGAGTGTCCCGGCTCCAACCCGGTCCCATGGGGGCAGGTATGACACATGGCACAGCCCTGTGGAGGAAAAGAGCCTGGTGTCCAGCCCCAACCATACCCCATAGGGATGGGGGTACAGCCCAGCCCCAACCCAGCCCTTAAGGGGTAAAGGAGCTTGACCCAGGCCTGAAGGGGGGAAAGGGGGAGGAAGGGGTTTAAGCAGGTCCCAATCTGGCCCATTAGGGAAAGGAGGCATGTCCCAGCCCCATTCAGCCCAGGGGGAGGGGTGTGGTCTGGCCCCAACCTACTGTGCAGGGCTTGGGGTTTGGGAATTTGGCAGTGGGGGACAGTGGGCATATTTTTTACTACTGTTTCTCAGCTGCCAAATTTCCCACTCCATAGGGAGCTCCATGGGCCAGATATCCATGTCTCTGAGGGCTGCATTTGGCCCACATGCCAGAGTTTGAGCAACCCTGTTATAAATATACATATATATACACATCATTGGGTAGAGGTGCAGGTAGATAACCTTGGATGTTATAATCCATATTATTTGGTGCACTAATTATATGGTCTGGGTTGATGAGGGGGCACAGCTAGTGTCTAGAGCAAGGTCTGGTGCCTTGGTGATAATAGGAGTTGAATAGCCTGTTGATAGAGACATGTCATTTGAGGGATGACTGTAAGCCAGGACAGGTTTGTCTCCCATGGCTATCTTGAGATGGGTGTCATTTTCCAGGAGGGCTTGGAGGTCATTAGTGATGTGTCTAAGGGTGTTCAAGCTGGGGGTCAATGGGGTTATCGTTTTTACACTAAGGGTAAATTTGTTCCAGTTTGACCTAGTTTTGCCCTCTACTAACATGTACCTTGCCCCCTGCCCAACCCCACCCCAGACTTTGTCTCTTAGTTTTTGACTCAGTACAATTTGTTCAACAGAAGCTCCATATTAAAATTCTGTCCCAAAACTGAAGGGATGTTTGTGATGATCTCCCTGTATCCCATAGTGTTTCTTACTTCCTTATATTCCCAGAAGAAATTATTTAACCCTGACACCAGTAAAAATAGCCTTGAGGGGGTAAATTCTTTGGATTAGTCAAGACAGTGACAAACATTTTTGAGAGAAAGTGTTCTGAATACTCCTAAAAACCCACCCTCACCACAATTCTACGTTGCCTCCGCTGAGCACTGTGAGATGTTGAACCTCTATTCATATATTCCAGGACTTAATTTTAAGAAATTAAGAATGAAATCCTGGTCCTGTAGATGTCAAGAAAGTTTTGCCATTAATTAAATACAGGCAAGGTTTCATTCATAAGTGCTTCCACCAAAATTTATCATAATTTTTTCCCCAATGCTTATGTCCTAGTTAAAATTATGAAAAAGGTTGTATCTATTTTTTCTTTAATTAAAATATGTTATTTACCACCTGCTTCCTATGTAGCCTGATTCAAAGCTTGTTGAAGTCAGTGGAAGAATTCTCACTGGCATCAAAAGTAGAGCTGATCAGAAGATGACAGTATCATTTTGCAACAACTTTTAAGGTGTCAAAATGTGTTTTTATTCCTCATTAAAATGAAAGCAACTTATTTCAGGCATTAAAAAAAATGAAATTGCATTAATCATCTGGTTTTGGATTAAAGAGTGTTAGGTCTTTGAGTAAAAAATGACCAGAGCCAAGGACTTCAGAAAACTTCCTGTTAAAAATATCAAAATGTGTATGTGACTGTTGCACTTAGAAAGTGGGTTTTTAAACCTAGTGCTTTAAGAATTGGCACAACACTAGGCTGATGAATAACAGAAAGGCTTGGATTAATAACTATCACAAGCTACAAAACTAAATGACAGAAAAATACTTTTTTTCCAATATAAAATGATCTATTAGTCCTTGTATTATGTTAGCTGTGAAGAGATCTTTACCCAATGCAGGCAGGAAGCAGTTCTTGTA
>NW_017729022.1:79290752-79302902 GCF_001723915.1 Gavialis gangeticus
GCAGGCAGGAAGCAGTTCTTGTACAGCCTCACAGCATGGATCATTTGCTTATTGGCTGGGTGGCTGGATGGCAGCTTGGTCTTCCCTGGACTGCACACGTCTTGCTGGCAGTTCTGTCTTGATTTATACTGTTTAATTGTATAGCTTCAAAGCATTTTTCCTTGAGAGTTGGCCTATTAAAGTCTGAACAAAACAGGGAGGAAAAGGGTGAGCATTGTATTACAATTGTTAAATTGCCTGGCTCCTGTTTTTGGATTTGTCTAGGTATGAAGACTTGCGTTTCTCACAGCCAGTGCAATTATAGGTCAATGACATGTGATGGTGCTTTGAGTGGTTAAACAGGATGCTTAGAGGCACTGGTTACCAAACCTGTCTTTGGGCATTTGGTGCGTTTGTACACACCATGGGGATTTACTTTGGTTTAATTCTCCATAAATTGAAGTAGTGGGTCTTTAAAAACACCTCTTCAATTTAGGGTGAAGTAAACTCTGGTGGCGTGTACACAAGGTTTGGGCCCAACCCATACCTGCCTCTCTGGTGGTGGGGAGGGGAGGGTGAGCTGCCAGCGGGCTGAGCGGTCCCTGAGCTGTGGGGGTGGGGTTGGTGCTTCATTCCACAGCAGCGGCAGTGCCCCCCAGGTGGCACCCACCTGCAAGCACCTGGGTTGAATGGTCCTGGAGGGAACCGCAGCTGCAAAGGGAAGCACTGGGCCCCTATGCAGATCAGGCAGGCAGGCAGGCTCCAGAGACAAGGGAAAAAAAAGATCAGGCTCACCATTTTGGTTTTTTTTTTTTCCCTTCAGTGGAGCGTGCCTGCACAGGCTGCTGCTGGGCTACCTGTACAAGCCCTGAGATGCACGAAGCCCAGTGCTTCCCTCCGTGGCAAATTAAACCACCTTGGAGATGTTTTATTTTGCTGAGTCCCAAAGTAATTTAATGTGCATTATACCGCCAACACATGCAAACAGCTGCACCATTAAAGTGATGCAAAAAGGCATTAAGCCACTTTAAAGGCCAATTTTGTGGTGTGTACAAATGGCTTTGTTTATCAATGGGGCAAATTTGCAACAGCTTGTAGCGGTGATGGTCTGTTTACAAAACTCCAGACATACATTAAATGTTTAAGACATTTGTCACACCCTAGACGTCGGATGCCTGTTTTAAGAAATGTGAGGATGTCACGTACAGGACATTTTTCCTTTATTTAGTGCACTTTTTACAGGTTTTGTTTAAAATGTATATTTAGTCTTTTCTTTTCTTCAGTTGCTAGTTCAATTAAAATGTATATGTAGTTTCCTTGCCTTTAGTTACACTGATCTCAGCCTCTTTCTGTTACTTTTTTAGCTTGAAAATATACACATGATAAGTGTGTCAGGTCTCTGCCAACAATTTTAATCATCACTTTTATTATTTTATGGCATGGGTCTGGTATTGGGTACCTCAAGCTCCACTGTCTCAATACCTAATGGGTTGCAAGCCATTAGCAGAGTTTGATTTTCTTGTGGCAGTCTTCTTCTTGTTCTTGCCCTAGCCCTTGTCTTACATTTTTGTGCAAGAAACACTTTCCAAGCTTTCATAGTTTTCATATTCAGCATGACTACAAAATATCTTAGTTTTGACAAAACAGCATATTTCATAAAAAAGAAAAGTTAGTCAAGAATATTCAGATCAATGCAATTTGATAGGCTTTACATATGACCCTAAGAGCGCACACACATTTCTAGTATAGAATTTATCACAGAGGCAAAAGAGAGATGATTAGCTCTGTGCTTCCCCTCACAATTTCATTGCTTGCCTTAGACCTTTGATCCTCTTTCTCTGTGACTATGGGTGTGACGGCTCATCTGTTTTGAGGGAGTTTTTCCTGTGGGGGCCATGCTTAACCAAAGTAGATTTTTCACTTTCATCTTGGCTTTAGTTAATATGGGTTGAGTTAATATGGGTAGAGTTTAAAATTAAATATTTGGGAATTTATAGAATGATGTTACCTTCATAATTTATCATTCATAATTTGACATGGATGAATTAAAAATTGCTAGAATCCAGAATAAAGAAGACCTGTATTTTGCTGGCAAACTTCATATTTATTGGGAGGAAGTGGAGACCTTTGCAGAACAAGCTTTCCTTTTTCGGTACTCTCTGGGTGCATCTACACATTATGTTTTAAGGCACCTGAGACATTTTTAATGTGCATCAGTCTACAGGTGTGCGCTCTTAATGCATCTTAAAAATGGCCTAAATAAAGCAACACCTACATAAAGCAAGTATCAAATTTAGGCGCGATTAGTTAAAGGCATCTTAACCAATGCGTAGATGCCATAAGGTGCCTTAACACTGTGTGACTGAGTGGGCTGGAGCCAAGTCTTCAGGGTTCTGCGCTGCCACTGGGTGCTGCCAAGAAGAAGACATAACTCCTGTCAAAGAACAAGGGACAGGGCCCCCACCTTGACTCCCTGCAGGTGAAGGGAGCAGCGCAGTGCAAGCACAGCCTTTGCTAGCAGCTCCCCCATGCCTTTCCCTCGGGGTAGGTTTGCTGGCCAGGCAATGCAGCCCTGCAGGGGCAGGAAGCCTCACTGCCCACTTGAGAGTCAGTCACCCTTAGAAGTCTGCCCTGTGGCTCCTACTTGTGATAGCAGGCAAGCTGGGAGTGCATCTGCCCCCAGCACCTGGCACAGCTTTCCCTGCTCCACCCACCTCTGTCCCAGGCAAGTGCCTGGACTCCATGCCAGACACGGCAGGTGGGAGAAGTGGCATCATCTCCTGGAAGCTCTGCTTGGCTCAGGCTGGGTAGGCTGGGTGCAACACAGGTAGGAGCAAGGCTCTCTCTTTGGCCCACCTGATCCATGAACTAAGGGCATCTGAATCTCGGGCAGGCAGCAAGTTGTCCTGCCCCTTCAGGGCTGCATTGCCCAGTCAGCAAACCCACCCCAAGGGAGAGGTGTGGGGGAAAACAAAGGACCTGCCCATGCTGTGCTGCCCCCTTCCCTTGCAGGGAGTCTGGGGGAAGGGGGTGGGGAAGGAAGGTGCTGTACCTTGTGCTTTGACTGGAGCCACATCTTCTTGGTGGTGCCCAGTGGCAGCGTGGGGCCCCGCAGGCTTGGCCCTGGCCCCCACTCATCTGATGCTGGGAGGCAGGACCATGGGGAGGGATTCAGAGCTGGAGCCAGGACTGGCGCTGGGCTGACTGCATTCAGGGGAACAGAAGGCTCTCCCCCTCCACCCCTGCCCCCTCAGCCATCACTGGGCTGCACTGCCTGGCTATGCTGCCATCGTCTTCCAAGGGCTGTCCAGGGTGCTGACCAGGACAGGCTGCCCAGTGAGCCACACTAAAACACCTTAAGGCATTCATGTGTAGAAGTGCACCTAAATCACCTTAATGCACCTTAGGCTAAGGCACGTTAAGTTTAGGCATGTGTAATTTCATGTGTAGACATGCCCTCTATCCTTTAGTGAGGGGGAGTGTGAAAAAATAAAGGCCTTGTTACATGCTAATTTTAAGGAGCTTCTAGAACTCTTAAGCCCTGGATTTGCTGAACTTTAATACCTTTAAGTGGTTTAACCATTCCAGGGCAGGATTATTTCTAGTCTGCCTAATTTTTCTTCTGTTCCATTAAGGTGCAGGCACTCTCCACAGCTATCACATCCAAGTTGAAGTTCTCCAGAAGCCCAGAATGAAGTGGCCCCTCCCGAGTCAAGATGTGTGTGGACGCTGGGGTGCAGCGGGGCCAGGCACGGTGCCTCATTGTTCCTACCAGGCAGAGCTAGCACTGCATCCCTGGAGCACTTGGTGGCCTTGGTGCCTCCTGGCCTGTCTCACTGCTCCAAATGCCTGGGCCAGATTCAGGCCATGTTGCCTGCAGGGGGAAGCAGACTGGTGTTCACCCTTCCTGCTGACTCACAGTTGAAACTGTGCCCAGCTCCATGCTCAACTGCAGTGTACCCCCCACCCTGTTCCTGTGCCTGTGCCTCCAGGACCTGGACACACACCCCAGTAGGACTGGGCAGCTGGAGCAGGGTGGATGTCTGTGGCTGCAGCATGACAGCCAAAGGCTCATTCCTACTGGCCCCATGCTCTGCCAGGCTATGCAGGGTCTGGCTCCCCCTCACCTGGCTCACCCAGCAGCAGCCACAGTTGGCAGGCACTTTATACCCCTGAACCCCACTAGAAGGCAGCTCTGATCATGGAGTACAGGGCTTAGTGTTGACCATCCAAGTGGGGGCTGCAGAGAGCAGGTGCAAGGCTATGCCACTCACAGCAGCCTCCCAAGCCTAGCAGACAGAAAGCCTCATCCCTGTACTCTTCCCCACCCCCCCAGTCATGTCCCCAGACCACTGGGCCTGAGCAGAGAAACCAAGCTCCAGGGGCTGTGGCACTGGCTCTGCCCAATAGGAACAGTGAGTCTGAGGGATGGGCACAGGGATGGGATAGGAGTCTGAGGTGCCTGATCCTTTTTGGAGCTCAAGTGGTGCCTGGCTAAAGAAGGTGGTGCCATGCGGGGTGGAGCGGAACCAGGGCACAAGCTCTGGAAGTGGTAAGGATCAGGTCCCTCAGAGCTCAATCACCAGGCCAGTCCAGGTGGCAGCAGAAGGCACTGTGGCCACCCAGTACAGCCCTCACTCTGCCCAGCAGAAGCAGCAAGCCTAGCTTCTAGTCCTGCTCCTGCTCACCAAGCCTCTAGTGGCAAGTCAAAGTGGTGCAGGTGAAGGACAGTCAGAAATAGTTTTTGTTGTAAGGCAGGGGTGGGCAATTATTTGGGCTGGAGGGCCACTTAGGGAGTTTTGGTGAGCGATTGTGGACTGGGTCAGCACCCCTGCCTCCCACCTCTACTCACAGCAACTCACCAAAACTGCCTGAGTGGCCCCAGTGAGCAGGGTGTGCTCAGCCAGGCAGGTGGGACCTGGGAGTGGGGCAGAGTGTACACCCATGACCCGGCCCCAGTACAGCCTGGGTCAGGCTGGTCATGACCCTTTTTGTGGACAGTGGATTACAGCTCTGCCCCATACCTGGCCCTGTGTTGTCACCACCCCACAATCCTGATCCCAGCCCTGCCCACCTGTCCTGCTTCTGGACACTGCTCCCTGCCTGCCCATCTTGCTCCCAGATGCTGCTCCCCACTAACCCATGGACCCATTTCTTCTGCTCATCTGTGTGTGCCCTGTCCACACTCAGGTTGTTCTCCATGACCTTGTCTACCTGCCTCATCTGGCACCCCCAGCAGTGGGAGTGGGGCGGACAAGCTGGGGTGTCCAGACAGTGGGGTGGTGACACTGGCAGTGGCAGCCAAAAGGAGCCACCACTGCTGCAGCTGCTGGGAAGCAGAGTCTGGCCCCCATGCCACCCCAGCCCCAGCCCCAGCCCCAGCCCTGCTGTGTGCCCAGGGGCAGCAGGACCAGCTTCATGTACCATAGCCCCTACCCAGGCCCATACCCACTCCAGACCCACTCCAGTCAGGCAGGGGTTGTGTGGCCCCTGGAACATAAGCCTGCTACAAATACATAAAACTAGGGAGCAGAAGATCAAATTTAGCTGAGCTTAGAGCAGGGGTGGGCAAAATATGGCCCGCGGGCTGGGTCAATTAATGGAGGGATTTTGTCCAGTCCACAGTGGGTCCCTCGATCCCTCCTGACCCAGGTACCACCTGGCTTGTGGTGCATCCTGCCACCCCTGGGCATGCAATGGGGTCGGGGTGGCTCTGCGGCTGGACTCCATTTCTAGGCAGCCATCTAGGTGATGGCTTCTTGCAGCTGCCACTGCTGCTGGCCCAAGCCCAAGCCCCTGGCCTGCCCCACACCTGCTTCAGACTTGGACCAGCTTGAGTGGACCAGTTCTAGACCAGCCAGGACCTATGCACACAGGCCTAATCCCGGCCTGTCCCCTGCCTGCTCCAGACCCACCTGCCAATGCTGATCAGTGATGGTGGCCAGGCAGAAGCTGCTGCTGAGTGCAAGAGAAAAGTGGCCACCTCTCCTTCACTGCTGCCGGGCCCATGTTACTGTAGCTGCCTGGAGCCTGCACCCAGGCTTTCCTGTGGCTGATACATATGTCAGGCTGCCTGGGCCAGGCAGAGCTGAGAGACCCGCTGCAGGCCAGATAAATATTCCTTGGTGGAGCAGATCCAGCCTGTGGGCTGTATTTTGCCCACCCCTGTCTTAAGGTGTGACTGTTCCACTAAGCCGAACAACACTCAGACAACTAACATTTGTTCGGCTCGGAGCATAAAATCTAATGAGGCCCTAAAAAGCCTGGGCTGAATCCTAAACCCAAAGAGAATCTATAATGCACCCTGTGTCATATGGTAGGAGCTCTGCAACCTTCCACCCCTCCCTCTCACTGAACCCATGTAGGAAAATTCTTGGTATATTAATTTAATAAAGGTGTGTTTTGCCACTTGTCTCCCACTGTGGAGTTCATCTCCAGCCCCCTGCATATCTAGACAAAGGGAAAACAGTTTGTGATATCATTTTGTTAAAGTATTTCAGCCTGTCACTGACTTGGGGCTAGGCAGCGTTTGTTTCCCCTTCTCTTTCTATCTTCTAGAAAAGAGACAAAACAGTAAGAGAAGGATATGACACTGGATCATTGCCAGCGACACAATAATCAATACAGATGTACTGAGGGGATAAAGCCATTTCATTTCTTCCCTGTCAGCTTCATAGATGAGTGTCTCAAAACAATGCTTTGTGATATAAGAGCTTCTCCAGGGGGCTGGCAAAGGAGTGCTTTTGAAACCTTTCAGTATCTTGGTGAGGGCATTGCAGACATCAGCATGTTTTCATGCTGGAGAAACATGCATTGCAAAAGGTAGCATGATGTTCTTCAGCAAGTCCCAAGCAATTTAGGACACTAACCACGAACAAGCATCTTTCATATTTACATATGACCTTCCACCTCCCTGGAGATCAAAACCTGGCTTCTAAATCCTGTATGAGATTAAATTTTACTCAGTGCAAAAGTACAACTAGTTCCAGGATAGGGGACAGCAGCTGGCTATTGCACAACACTACACAAGAAAGAAATGAAGAAAGAAAATGAAAAGGAATAATGATATCAGTTGAAATTGGAAAAGGCCCACTCAGCCTTAGAGCTTATTCCACTCAAACAGCAGTGGGCAAATACCAATCCTTTTTTAATAGAGGCTGCAATTTTATGTTTTATTTTGACATATTAAATTGTGTGTTAGTCTTTTCATCTCAGGGCCAAATTTTCTTTTTGTTATATGTGCACACAAACCCATTGACTTTAAAGTGAATCTGAATTTGAGGCTTTAAAAAAACAAAAAAGAAAAAAGTCAAGGAACAAATACACCCTGGTTTCCCTATAGAATTATCCACTGATCACAGTGTAAAATGAAAGCACAAGTCTTAGTACATCAAATCCAGGTATTCATACACAAACAATAAACTTCCTCTAAACCAGAGGCAGGCAATTATTTGGGCCCACAGGCCACATAGACAGTTTTGGGGAGCTGTCATAGGCTGCTCAGCACTTCTCCCTTCCCTCCCCACCCTGTAACAGCCCAGAGCCCATGCATCCTGCACCATTTCCCAGCCACCAGTGCCCAGCAGCAGCTGAATGCACAGCCCCTACCCAGGCCCGTACCCACTCCAGACTCACCCTGGTCAGAGCAAACCAGCTCTGGACCTGCTGGGACCTACACGCACAGCACCAACCCCAGTCCACCCCAAACCATGCTGAGCAGTGGCAGCAATTGATGGGCAGAAGCTGCTTCTGGGTGCAGGGGGAAAGAGGCCACCACCAGCACTGTCTCCAGGCCACTCCCAGTGCTGTCTCCAGGCTGCCCAGCAGGGCAGTGGTGGCAGTGGAGAGGAGCCACAGGAAAGCCTAGGTGCAGGCTCCAGGCAGCTACAGTAACATGGGCCCAGCAGCAGTGAAGGAGAGGTGGCCACTTTTCTCTTGCACTCAACAGCAGCTTCTGCCTGGCCACCATCACTGATCAGCATTGGCAGGTGGGTCTGGAGCAGGCAGGGGACAGGCCGGGATTAGGCCTGTGTGCATAGGTCCTGGCTGGTCTAGAACTGGTCCACTCAAGCTGGTCCAAGTCTGAAGCAGGTGTGGGGCAGGCCAGGGGCTTGGGCTTGGGCCAGCAGCAGTGGCAGCTGCAAGAAGCCATCACCTAGATGGCTGCCTAGAAATGGAGTCCAGCCGCAGAGCCACGCCGACCCCACTGCATGCCCAGGGGTGGCAGGATGCACCACAAGCCAGGTGGTACCTGGGTCAGGAGGGATCGAGGGACCCACTGTGGACTGGACAAAATCCCTCCATTAATTGACCCAGCCCGCGGGCCATATTTTGCCCACCCCTGCTCTAAGCTCAGCTAAATTTGAACTTCTGCTCTCTAGTTTTATGTATTTGTAGCAGGCTTATGTTCCAGGGTCAGCCATGATGTGGCCACACAACCCCTGCCCGGCTCCAGCTTTAGGGTGCCCTCACCTTCTTACTCGCTTGCTACACCTTTGACGTAATTGTGTTATTGGAAGAGAAGGGTCTTAAAGTGTTAAGGGTCTTAGAGTGAGCCCCGGTTCTTCTAGCTGCCAGCGGATCCTCCTGGACCCTGGTCTGGGCTCAGCTTTGCTCCTCTTGGGCAGAGTGGGTCCTCCTGACCACTTTTGCTGCCCCAGGGTACTTGTAGCCTTAGGGGCTGTTCCATGGTTTCTTCCACCCCTTTATACCACACCCATGCCTTGCAGATGTTACCATGCAACCATTCCCATGTCAGAGCCTCAACCTTCTTGGCCTCTGCCCCTTTTCTCTTGATGAGCCCTCTAGCTCCAGTCTACTGTACTGAAGTGAGCTTCTGGGCCCCCACTTCTGTCTCTCCTCCTTGGATCCCGAGCCCCTTGGCTCTGGTATCAGTCCTTCTCAGGTGCCTGGCCCTGTCTTTGCTCAGTTCCACGCAGACTCCCATTTCATCCCAAATTTAGCATGTGAGATCTAATAAGATCATACATAAATCTGGTTGCCACATACAAAAGATGCAGGGTGGGATTTTAAGAAGCACTTTGCTCAAAGGTAGAAAGGTATTTTAGGTGCCTAAATCCCATTATTTTCCTACATGGCATGTGGCACCTAAATACCTTTATAGACCCATGTCTCAGAGTTGGCCTAAAAAAAGAGTTTTAGCTCTGAAAGTTAGCCACAGAAAATTTTTTAAAATCCTGCTCCCAGTTTTTAAATCTCCTCCTCCCTGTTTCTGGGCTAATTTGTGTTCATGTGTGTCCTTGTATTTTTTTCCATCATTTCCCAGCCCCTTTTAACATAAAACAACTAAAAGCCTATTAACTGCTTTCACTTTGTCCCTGGCTAAGCTGTTTCTTCTCTCTGCTTGAGAATACAACCCACAGGTATTTCCTCAGAAAGAAGACAGGGTGCAAATTTTGTTCAGTTCTGTAATGGCATTAAAATTCAAGAAAAAATTCTTGCAGCAGCAGGTTCAGAAAGTGTACAAACATTTTCCAGGAGTGAATTAGCCTTCTCACACTGCTCTTTCAAAGTTGGCTCTACAGTGATCACAATAACAATCTGGAAAAAAAACCAAAGCAAAGCCAAACACATATTTGTTCTTTAAGCTTTAATAGCATTTGGCTGCTGTGTGATCCTTATTACACCAAGGGATACCAAGTGCAGCTTGTATACAAAAGTTGCCACCACTGGCTAGGATGTATGAGCTTCAGAATGAAGTGAACAGCTTCCCTGGTACAATCAAATATTTGTCTACATATCAGTTATTAGGCAATTTCTTACCCATAGTCTTGTCTATACAGTTAGGCACTGCTCTGTTTGCATCTGGCACCATGTGATTTCAATCTGTATTCAGTTTTCACTTTTAAACTGAAAAATGATGAACATCCCAGTGATCCTATTTGCGATAAGGAAATGGAAAAGCATTGCCAGAAACCAGTGTTTCTAACAAGTTAAGTTAGCAGCTCTAGTCCGTTGCATTGCATCCGTGCAAAGTAGGTATCTGTGTGGTTTTACAGGCCTTGCTTTTAAGGGGGGGAGCTGATCTTTCACTCATATTGTCCTTAGTGATTTCTCCCTAATGTCAGACTGATGGTAAAAGATTGCAACTGGACCGATGCATCTACTACTCCTAATACCATTCAATGACCCAGACTTCACATTTAGGAATTACCCAAGAGTTCTTCATGCAGCAAGTGTGCTGGACCTTTTATGGCATAGATTCTTCATCATCCACAACAGTAGTAAAGTGGGTCACTGACTATCAAAATCACTTTTCCTCTGTGAGTACACTAAATTGCCAGAATAATTGCATTAAACTACGTCACGCAATGAATCTTCCTCACTTAGTGCACACATGCCCAGTGAGTCATTTAAATCCACTGCTGGGAACCAAGGTTTCTGTTCACATTCAAACACCATCAGAAAAGAAGGTACCTCCATGCTCAGGTCTGTGACTAGGACTAACAGTCAGGAAGTCCTAGTAAATGTGCAGCTCTGGAGAAACTTAGTTATTAAAGTTTTATTTAAAAGTGTGAGTGGAGAGAGGAAGTAGAAGTTTCAGAATACATCTCATGGGGACTTACACTTTCTGAAGTCTTGGCTTCTCTGAGTGGGTTTGGTTTCAGTGTGTGGGTAGGGTTTTCCCAAACATCATCTTATGAAGTCTGTATTTCCATTCTTTAAATAGCCTTCTCCCTTTCTGTGCCAGAAACACAGACTTAGCCCTTTAAGTCCTAGGGGCAGCCTCTTTGTAGATCACAGAGCTTAATCTACATAAGTTAGTAGCAATAGGACATTCCCCAGAATGGCATGTTATTCATACTATGTAATATATTTCTAGTGCTACCACCTTGAGGCTTGAGAATTGAAAATTAACTCAGACCTACTTTTTCATGAAAATTGAGATAGTGGCTTTGGCCACCCAAACTGATTAATTGTAGTAAATCCCAAGAACCCAGAAGGGGAAGAACAGGATTGGGGTATGGATAGGGGAGCTCATGTCCAGGTCTAGGAAAGTTCAGGATATCTGTTTCAGGATCAGCTGCCTCAGTAACATCTTTTTATATGGTTTTATAGGGAAAAATTAATCTCCCAATGCCATGTTATATAGACCCAAGTCTTGGTATATCAGTTACTAAAATCTGCCTTTCTCAGCCTATTGAACAATCCACCATTCTGACTGATTTTTTTTTTTTTTGCCTTATAATAGTGACAGTATTTTCTATTGTACATTTTCTATTCCATTCTATTCCATATTTCTTAAAGTGACATGTTACCTAATAGAAATATTATCTGACCTAGAGCCTTACTCAAAACCCATTGAAGTCAATGGCAAATCTCCAGCTGACTTCAGTGAACTTGGAAAAAACACACTTAGCCAAACTGCATATAACAATTCTTAATTTAATCTAGTGACTTGTTTCTTGTTCAGTAGTTTATACTAAAACAATGCCAAGCTACCTATGTATAGAATCTCTCTGATGTGCATGGCCTGAGTCTCCAAGTCAGACTTAAATGAACAAACAGCAAAAATGTATTGAATAGCTGACCAAAGAGCTTAAAATACATTCCATTCATATGAATGCAAGGAAACCTAATTCTGCACATCTACCCCAATGAGGCCAATGGTAAAAATCCCAATGGAAACAGAATCTGGGTGACTCTGAACCCATTTGAAAATGTCATTGTAGTTTATATGAGTCATATGTTTCATAACTCTGGTGTCACAAAAACCAGAGGCTGTTGGTCCCTGGGGCTGAGTGGTTCTGGGCTCCAGCTGACTGCTGGAGCCACCCCGGCTCCCAGACAGCACGGGGAGCCCTGCCAAGCCGCGCTGCACCCATGCGATGTGACAGCTGCTGAGTGGGTACCAACCAGGGGGGTGATCCCTGCTGCCCCCCACTGCCCTTTACTGCATGTAGGGGCTCTGCCATGAGCCCTCAGAGGCCCTGATTGCCACTGCCAGATCTGGTGAGAGCAGCGCTTTTCTTTTTCTTTTTTTTTAAAGTGCTGGGAGGCTGTGACAGGAAGGACAGACAGGGGCTTCTCTCGTGGCTCCTCCAGCTGTGCCTGCCCCCTGGGAGCAGGATGTCTGAACTCCTGTCACTTGTCCCCTCTGCCTGGAGTGAGCTGCACCCACATCCCATTTCCCTGCACCCCCGCTCTAGC
>NW_017729022.1:79303299-79306202 GCF_001723915.1 Gavialis gangeticus
CAGACTTACCAGCTGGAGGCAGCTGTGTCAGCTGCCTGTTTAGTCTGTGGCTGAATATCCAAAGTGGCCAAATCTTTTCCAGAGCTTTTCCAAATCAATTCAGATGCTTTGAGTTGATTCAGAGCTTTTAATTGGTCTCCTAATTCGAATTGGATTTGGAGATTTGGTCTCCGAATTGGGCCAAATCTTCTCTGAATCGAATCGGCGACTGAAGCTTTGCGCAGTCCTACTAAATAGGTTAGTATTGGTATATTTACATAGTTTTCCTAGAACAGCTATGATTGGAATGTAGTCTTTTGATTGAATTAAAATATTTTGGTAGGTGGGTTTTTCTTTCTGGTATGGTGGATCATAGTAATTGTAACAAAAGTCCCTATCCACCAACCATGCTAAAATTCTCCTTTGAAGAATATACTGTTGTGATGTCTTTTAAAGAAGAGCCATCTGAATGATTTCAAACCTTTGAAAAACCCCTTTCCACCTCAAAGCACTGAAAAGAATGTCCCTGTGTGACCTTTCCTTTTCTTTGAAGTCTCTGAAATAAATGGTAATCATCAAAGAGCATATTATAATCAGTGAAAAGTTAGTAAAGAGGGTTCTGTTACATAGCTGGCAATCCAAGCTCATTTTGGACAGCAGGATAAGGAAATTGTTATGGGTTTCCAGAAAAGCTTTAAGCCATCTTTTGGGAAGGGTAAAATTACTGTAATTAAAATTAATTCTATAGTGAACATTATTGGGAAATATTGCTATGGCAGATGTAGGGCTGCTATGTAAAATGTAATAATAATAATACGTATAGATTTTACAAATATTGTATGAGATAAGGTAAAGTCTGTGTAGGAAAGAACTGATGTAGCAACACAGCAGGTCTAGATAAGTGACCCCCTAAATGGACATTTTGGAGGAGGTGGAAAGTACAAGACAACGGCCTATAACCTATAGCCCAGCTTCACTTCTAACTTGTGGGTACTAGGAGCTAATACATCGAAGGGCTGTATGTAAAAAGTTAAAAGTGAATTTAGTATCTGGGGAAAAGTGTGATCAAAAAGTCTCACAAACTCTTAAAGGACACTACCTGAATGAGAGGGGAGTGAACTTCCTTGTGAGTTCAGGGAACAGCTAATGCCACTTAGAATATAGCAGGGCCTCTATAAAACCTAGATCTACCAGGATCACAATAGGTGGACACTCAATAACCAAAAATGTGTACACTATTTTTATTTGGTTTTCTCTGAAAAGTTTTGTGCACCCATCTGGCCTTGTGAAGCCTCTCCTGTGTGGCCCTGGAGCAAAAGCTTGGAGTCTGCCACAGAGGTGGCTCCAGCTGCCTCGGTGTTTACTCACGTTCTCCCCAAACGAAGTGCCCTGTGCTCTCCTGCCATGTCTTGTATGTTAAGTTCATTTGTGATGTTCCCTCCTCGAGGGGAAGGCGCACTGGGCATCACCACCAGCAGATGCTCCTGGGGCTCCACTTCCCCTACACCCCAGCCATGCACCAGCCCATTGGTATGGCCAGACAATGGACTGTCTGACCCCGCTTGGGTGCCACAATCAGTGGCATCCTGATCTCACTCTCTCTTGCCCTCAGCTTTCTGTTGGTGCATCAATTTGGCCAGTTGTCTCTTTCCTGAGGGCTGTGGTCTATGGCCTGTAGGCCGTGGACTGGCTACAATTCGAAGCATCCTGCCCCATGGATTTACGTGGGTGGGACAGTGACCCCTGGTCAGCTTAGTGTCATTGGGAGTCCCTGAGCAACTCCTAGGCACTCAGCCCCCAGTGTAAATCCTGCAGCCTTTCTCTCAGCCTCCGGGGCTTCAACAGAGAATAATGGTTAATATAACGGAAATTCCAGGGAGGGGCTTCAGACTCCTCCCTACTCACGCATCCCATGTTTATGAAGTCCAGTGTCACTCAGTGTGTTCCCAGGACCCAGATCCCTCGCTAGTCCAGGTGTCTGGTCCCTTTAATTGGTGCCTGGACCCTCTGCTGGGTCCTTTGCCAACTCCTCCCCTCAGGGGTTGAGAGGCTGTTGGCTGGCATGGGGGAAGCTCTCTCAGCTTCCTCCCTGCTGCATCCCCTGAGCTGTTTCCCTGCTGCTGGCTTTTATGTCAGCCGGGCAGCGGTTTTCAGTGATGGCATCTCTCCACACCAGTTCCAGCCACATAGAAAAGTGGCTGATGAACCATGCGGGGGCTCCGCTTCTCTGCAGGTCATCTGGGCCACCTGCATCTGGGGATGGTGAATTAGTCCTATTACAGGGTTTTTTTCTTTTGCATCATGGCGGGCTGTCCCCGCTGTGACCCAAGCTGCGGGAGGGGTTTCCCACCCCTCTATTATCGTCCCCCTGGGACACTTTGAATCTAGATAAATTACATCCTTTTGCTTTAAAAGGGCCGTCTGTTCATTTTGTTAACCACAGGTCTCTCTATCCAGCAGAAACAAAAGTGCAGGTACTGAAAGTAAATTGGGTCTGCTGAAGTAATCATGCTGGAACCGCAGCTCAAGCCTTGGTCTGAGACTGGTGTTCTGTCTTCACAGAAATGCTCAAAGAGATGAGGAGGGGTCAGAGGTACAGTTATCCCAGTAAGAAGCACCATTGCCTAGATCCTTGTTCATTGATGTAAAAATGTAGATGTTATAATTTGTATGGTGTAGTAACGAATGGAAAAGTTGCCCTGATATGGTTGCTACTTTCTTTCTGCAGGGAGGAAAAACCTGCAGCATCCTTATAGGTTCAGCAGTGCTACATTGGCTAGCACTTCAGAAGAAAGAGACTTGGGGATCATCATTGACCACAAGATGAACTTGAGCCTTCAGTGTGATGCTGCAGCTAGTAAAGCGACCAAAACACTGGCTTGCATCCATAGATGTTTCTCAAGCAAATCCCAGGACGTCATTCA
>NW_017729022.1:79307744-79312513 GCF_001723915.1 Gavialis gangeticus
AGGTCCCTTCCAGCCCTAATGTCTACGAAATCTATGAAATCTTTCCAGCCATAAGCTAATGCTGTTCCCACATGAGCTGAGAGAGCAGGAATCATGGCACAGTATCCCAAGCACAGGAATATTGTTACTGAAAACCATGACAAGCATCAGAGAGAACCCTGATGCTCTTATGAAAGAAGCGGGGGAAGGCTCTCTTGCTGTTCATTTCCCACAAGATTATGTGCCTGGTGCATTTGTGCCTGAACCAGAACTGCTACTACACTGTCAGAGGAGAGAAGGGCACAAGAGGGGAGCAAAGCAGTACTACGCCAATCTCAGGTGGTGCCGGGCTGAAGGGAAGCTAGTGGTAAATGTTCAAGCAAGCTTGTAGTACATATAAGTGGTATCAGGATGAAAACTCACAGGGTAAAGGAGCTACCATCAACCCTTTGACACCTTTCTTGAGTCAAGTGGAAGATTGGCACAATATAGAATCTCAACAATTTATCAGATAAGCTGATAGTCTAATGGTCTGCAGTGTGAAAGCTGTGATAGTCTTGATTCTGTGGGTCTGGGTCCTTGAATTGGTGCCCCTACAAATCTGAGCAATTTCCAAGAGTAATCCAAACATTTTTACTCCTCTGAGAGTAAAAACAGCCCTTCCTCCTAGGTTAGTAAGTAACTGGTTTAAGGATTTTCTTAACTCTAAGTAGCATGTGAAAGTACATGGATGTAAGTGATGGCAGCATTATAGGAAAGCATAGGCAAACAGGTGACCACTAGGCTACAAAAAGATATTAACAACAAATGGTTTATATTTTTAAATGTAATTGTAACAAAATGAAACATGAAAATAATTTTGGGGAAGCCCTTTTGTTTTTAAGGTTAATGGTTGTATCTTTGAGCTGAACTGGTAAAAAAAACTGCCCAATTTTTTTTCTTCTTCAGGTTTCTTACAGTGAATTTTCAGTTCTTTTCTGACTTTAAATAGAGTACACAGAGCTCAGAACAACACTTTTTCACTCTGTTAGTTAGACCAGTGTGAAACTCTTGTAATGCAGTATTAAATCAGGATCATAGCATGTAATAACTGACCTCATCCAAAGACTTTAAAACTGTTAAGTAGTTAGTTATGTAATGGTCACAACGAAGTGGATGGATAGGTGATTGTGACCTGTACTATAGTGTGTAAGAACTAAAACACTGGGTAGATAACTTGCTCAATGCCCCATGCAGTATCAGCAGGCAAAACAGTACTGACAGAATAAGAAGCTCCTAGCTCACAGTCCTGTGTTGAGATCACAGAAGCACACGACTTCACTGATTCACAAAGGTCAGAAGAGTGAGGGAATGACCATTTGGGTGTGCAGTTTCTTACCCATTACACAGAGCTCTCAGGACATGAAGCAATGGAACAAAGTACTGACAGATAAAATTAAACCTTGGGCCCAGATTTTCAAAAAAGCCTCTCTCTCTCAGCAGTGTAACTCATCAAAAAAAGTATTTTTCCTATGAAAAAAATTTGCATTGCGTTGAAAGCCGAGGGTTTTTCATTTTTTTCTGAGACCTCAACCAACATAAATCAGCTTGGAGGATTTGCAAATGTATATTTGCATTTGCAATATACTTGAAAGCAGGTATTTTCTGCAGGAATTTGTATGAGGTTGAAACTTCAGCTTTCCACTGTGTTGGAAAAAATGTTAACAGAAAATGACCTATCAGTCCTACTCAGGAGAATCTATTGTAACACTTTATGGCCAGATTTTCAAAAGAACTTAGGCCTCATTACGCTTAGTTTTTTTGAGAATCTGGACACTTACCTTGGTGTCTAAATGGGGTCTGATATTTTTTTTTCTTGATCCAATTCTGTCTGTTGAGTATGTCTGGAAATACTGGCAGTAGCATTTCATGAGGTGGATGGAAGGGGGGCCATACTTAGGGAAGTGATTAACTGCCTTTGTGTCTAACCCTGTGGAGTACAGGACTTGTCCTAAGATCTGGTAATTGTAATTATACTGCACAGTTCTTTGTGCATTGTTTAATATTCTGTTTATTGATTCATGCAGCTGACTGCAACACTTATGAGATACGTTTCCTGAACCAAATAAACCGAAAAGGAATAAAAATATCTAGAATAAATAAGTTGCAGGTACTTTTCAGTTCCAACATCCCTATAACTTTTGCAGTCCCAGTACTCCACACTACTCTGCATTTAGCCATCTGTATAAACATGCCTTGTTACTATGGTAACTGGTACATCAAGTGTTCTTTTTATTAAATGGTACCTCTGAGATACAGAACACCTTCTGAGCTGAGAACAAACATGATGATGAGTTACCTCCATTCTTTATAATTTGAGAGAAAGATGTGCTATACAAAACAGAATCAACATATTTTTGCCTTTAACGTGGAGCTGGTCAGAATTTTTTCCAGTAAAACAAAGCATCACAGGAAAATGTGGATTCATTGAGCCCAAAATGTCTCGTTCAATATATCTCAGGTTCAAGGATCTGTCTGCTGAATCAAGGCAGGGCTCAGAGGGGCCCAGGTAAGTACAAACTCTCCGTAACCAACCCCAGACTCAGGAACCTGGTATTTCCAGGTGAGAACTTTGGGTCAGAGCCACCAGATGAAGTGTGAAATGGGAGTATTACCCTCAAATTGTGCTTCCTCCCTACAGCCATGTAGCCTTAGAGAGAAACTGCAGGAAGAAGCCAGCCAGAGAGGTCAACAAGCCCCCAAGATAGGGATTTCAAAGTACTTTGTCCTGTTTTGACTGGGTTTTCTCTGCCATGTGGAGTTAGGTTGTTTGTAGCAATAGTCCCCAACACTGGAAGTCTGAAATCTCCTCACCACCCAGTAGCATAACTGAGGAGCCACCCCAGGTAGGTGCCACATTTATGGAGAGGCACAAAAATATTGATGACAGCAGCAACAGCTGATCATGCTGCGGTAATTGGCAGCACAACAAACAGTGTTGCCCAGTGCATGGAGCACTCAGCTAGGCCTCTGTTACACTTGCCTAAGTAAATTGTCAGCAATTTGGGTACCAACTATTACTCTCATTTGGACAATACCTACACCACAATGGGATCCCAGGCTTGGTAAATTTGGTTGGTTATTAGGTGCTGCCGTAAGAAACAAGATTAATAATGATGATCATCAAGAAGATAATACAGGGAGCTGGACTAACCTTGAGAGGTTCCCTCCAGCCCTATTTTTCTATGACTCTGTGCATCTGAACTTTGCCATGTAAGCCTTTTACAAAAGGTTATTGTAAGGTCTACAGTAAAAGAAACTTAGTCTCCTTGTCTGAATGGTTTAGGTCTAATGCTCTGGTTAATGCACTCAGATGGAAGAGCTGACATTAGTTCTTTTATTGTATCAAAAAGCAGAAGTGCCTTTCAAATGTACCAGGTTATAATGGCTTCTTTCTGTTAGAACTGACACCTGGCAGAACCACCATAGGGTCTCTGAATGGTTCCAACTGACAAACTAAGCAGCAAAATCTATTGTGTGCTTACAGTGATGTTAAGGCAGAGAAGAAGTGTCATGTCTGACAAATAAGAGGAAAAAGAATCAAGCTGGAGTTTTTAATATATAACTGCACTTGGCTATGTTATTTTTATTCAAATATGTAAATACTGGTGAGTGAAACAATCAGGAGTGTAACAGTTTTGTGCCTGTGTCAGCTTATTTCTCCTCCAGTGCACCATTGACACACTGCATAAAGTCAATTTTTCACTGACTATAGTTGGGGCTATGTCTCCACTATTGTGTCCCTATACAGAAGGGATGACATAAGGCAAAATGTTCCACTTATCCTATAATAAGCATGTCTAACTGCTGTCTGTCATAGCAAATTACCAACGTATGTTTTATTCCATACCAATGTGCCATTCTCAGACAATTGGCTTCCAGGCAGTTCCTAATGCAATGAGGATGTGTCTGACAATACAGTGCTATCACATGTGGATGGTATGTGTAAATGTGTAGAAGGAACCTTCTAAACAGCAAGAGTTTAAATCCTTTTGTAGTAATTCCTGGGCATGGTGGGATTTCATTATATTCTTCTAGAATGAGCAATTAAAGATTTTCTTACCATCTTGAGATAAGCCAACTCAGTTACTGCTGGAAATTATTTTATCACTTCCTCAAAAAAAGAGATTAATTTTCTTACAGTAGAAATATGATATATCTGTAATCAACACAGAATGGATTTCTTTAAAACAGTTCTTACCTCTTTTGACATGCTTACAGACACAGCAGTACACAAATCACCTTCATATTAACTAAAACAGTCTCTTTATTATTAATTAACAGACCAAGTCCCCTTGAAGTACTGTGTTACGTTCTTGTGTGTCTCCCTTCAAGTTAATCTGGAATCTGTAATGGCTACCAAGCTTGTCTAGCCATCTCTTCCTTAATATAGGTGAGGAAGTCCATGACATCTGCTCACTGTATGATGCTGGGTCTGCCACTACATTGAAGAATACACTTTGAGAACTTATTACTGATATATAAAGATAAATCCCACAATAATAGGTATACTCAGGTCCCTTTCACTCCATACCAAGGCAGCTGACATCATTTCAGTTGTCCTTCCTCAGTTAGCCATGTTTGAAGCTACCATACCACAGCCCACTAGGATGGGGCTTCCCTTGTGAAACTTTCTCAGTAGACTTATGTAACAAGTCTGTCTGTCTCTTTAACAGAGAACAGTCAACCATGTTGAGAGAGCTCAGCTACAGGACATTTGGATAATGGGTGCTTTAGAACTCAGTGGAGAA
>NW_017729022.1:79317513-79322382 GCF_001723915.1 Gavialis gangeticus
CCTTGCTAGACTGAAATGCAATGTTCAATGGAAACAGCGTGAAGTGCCATCACACTAAGGTATATTAAATGCATGCACACACACACACACACATGCATCCTCCTAAAAATAAACAAAGATCTGGGATTTTATCCCCGACTCCCGAGCTGCGATGCTACACAAAAGAAAGCAGAAAGGCTGAAAATGGTGAGGGGACATTTTGCAAGCAGGAGGCAAGTTTGTGAGTGGTTACCAAGGACAAGCTAGGCTGTTGTGCTGGGGTCAGAGCCAAAGGGTTCCCTCCTAGTGTCTGGAATATAGCAGAAGGGTTTGGTTTGGTTTATTTTTTGTTTGCTGCTCAAAGATTGAGCATCATTTGTGAGAGTTGGCTGGGGTGCTTCTCAAGGAGCAAAACCTGCCTACAGAAACTTGCAGGTTATGTAAACCACTTATAGTCTGGTCTTCTGAGTTCTTCTGGGTCCCTTTCTGACATCACTTCAAGCTCATCATTTTGAGTCAACTTAATCACAAGTTTAATCAGTTCAGTTTCCATTCACCATTCATCTGCCTTGTAGGTGTATGTTATATAGATCTTTGTTATGTTACTAAACTATTATTTCCTGAGTTTTCATGCTTTCATGCTGTGGTATTTTGTTATGATAAGGCTACAAATTCCAATTACAGTGGGATTAATGGTAGCTCTTTGGTAACTTGCAGAAACACAATCATATGCATCCTATTATCAAAGGAACAGCTCAACACAAAACAAAGGTGTAGATTCCTATATTCCTGGATTCCAAATAAGGGTTTTGTCAGTGACTTCAATGGAAGCAGTTTTCTTCCCTGATATAGAGAGCAGCATGTGGTACTTTCCTACAAGAAAAACTGACAAATCTTTACCTTCTGCAGAAGTGAGTGCAATCAAAGCCAACAACAGAATGGAGCCATCATCTTTCCTAATCAGGCTGCCTAGGGAGAGAAAGCAATCTATTAAAGACAGCTAACCTTTGATGGCAGTGAATTCTCAATGGGCAGATGCCATTCTGCAGCACTCACCTTGAAGCTGGTCTGGAGCACTTAGTCATGTCCCTACATCTCTACAGGAGGTGGAGGTAGTATCTTCACTTGAACATGTCTTTTTCTAGATTTTATTCTAGGTTCATTAAACCTTACATAGATGCAACTTGGTTATATCTCATATGACAACAGGTTCAGAGTGCAGAGGCAGGTTTTCATTTATTCTAAAGCAATGTAAAGGAAGCTTATTGTAAATGGAAATTCAGACGCTGCCTTATTAGACAAGCTATGGTATATAAAAAGAAAATAAACTAAACAAAAGAAAGCAAAGAGATGGGGGAGCTAGTAGCAAATGAGAAGAATCTGCTAAGCAACAGGAGAAAGCCTAATAATCCAAAAGTACTGAAAATATCAGCAGTGGTGAAAAAAGCATTGCAGAGTGATGCCTGGTAGCAAAAAAGTTGGGTGGTTATAAGAGATTCAGAAAAAAGCAGGAGATCTACAGTAACACTTTTACTAGCCTTAGGAAAAGGTAATACATCAAGACAAGACCACGGTCATCCTAAAGAATCAATTTGTCAAAGGAGGTAACAAAACGAAGAATGACTTGGCTTTATTTTTACTATTTATTGTTAGTTGTTTTTTTAGAGATATATTTGTGCTCTGTGGGAAATTCAGAGAGAAAGATTAGTTCTGTGCTCTATCAGAACTGTACATACCCATGTAGTGACAAATACAACCCAACAAAGCTGTAGGCTCTGGGTTTTTCCATCTATAGAACTTGTCAAAAGAGCCAAAGCCACAAACGGAGTTAACATCTGTCTACACTGTTCACACACCTCAGAGTTTGGAGCATGTATACCCAGACTATAATACTCTCAGGGTCACCATTGAGAAGCATGCCTCATTGACTCAGCTCCCACTAACTCGTTCTGTATCCTACAAATGAGGCACTATGCCCAATTTAGAGAACTGCTGAGTGCATGCCAAGACTTGCTCTTAGGCACTTTCTCTTTGGGTTTTTGTGTGTTCTCAGAAGGGCTCTAAGACAGTGATTCTCAACCCATTTGTACACATTGATGGCAAGTCTTGACCTAGTGACCCTCACTCCTGACCCACTGGCTCCTTTCCCCAGCCCCCGAACCCCCAGTGTGTGGGGCAGGGGGGTCCCAAGCAGCCTTTTGGAGGTTGAGAGGAAAACCTGTGGTTTCCCCCGTTTTTCTCCTTTAAAGGAGAATCCATTTTTAAAGTTTATTCACAGCCTTTTCATATATCCTTGTGACCCACTTTTGGGTCATGACAATGGGCTAAGAAACACTGCTCCAAGACAACCGTATGGCCTCATTTCCAGGACTAGTCTTATGCTGAATGGGAGTGAGTGGGTAGAGCATGCTTCTCAGCAGAGATTTAATGTGTGGTATGGAACAGTGTAGACAACCCCTTTGATTCAAGTTTCTAGAGTTCTCATTGCTGGAGACCAGTACTTGACAGAAAATAAAACAATCAGCCCATACTGAGGTCATCTTGTGTAGAGCCATTTCTGCATGGTTCTCTGTAATGGCAAGGCTTTTATCATCTGACAATATTATGTCACAACCCAGAATCCATGTAGCTAGGAAAACAAATGCATTTTTCCTTTCCTTTTTTAAAATAAATGTAATGAACTTTGGAAACTGCCAAACATTTGAAAAAAGGATCTGAACTATTTAGATATTTTGGAATAGTGCTAAAATGGTGAGGAAGTTAGAATTGATTCTCCTATCTTTAATTTAAATGATCCTAAAGCTGTTCCTCCTAATTGTGACCTGATAACATTCTTGGGCTCTGTAACAGGGAACCCCTGCCCCTGTTACTGGTGAAGCCAGAGAAGACGGGTATTTAAAGATAGCCATGCAGGTGGGCTCAGCCTGGCACTGATGAAGGCAGTGGATTAGTGATTGACCAGCTGCACCTGGCAGTACAGTGCAGCAGGCCTGGTCAAGTGACTGAAAGTAATCTGGGCTAGGAAATTTAAATCCAGCCTAAGGTGTGTGCATATGTGTGCGCATGTAGATAACCATGTACTCTACCCAGGGAGCTGGGAGAGGAAGTCTCCTAGGCAGGTAAGGCTTGTGGGATGACTTTATGAAGGAGACTTCTTATTTCTTTTTAGAAAAGACATTTTGTACTTTTTGGCTTACATTTTGATTGAGTTGGGCTTGTGGACCCCTGGACTGAGTTGTGGCTATAGGGGTGGAGGAGGTTGTAGATAGGGGGCCTGGGTGTTCCTCCAGTTGTTTTTTCAGAGGGGCTAAAAGGCACCCCCAATCCAAAGGCAGACTTCATCACACAAAAATAGAACTCTAAAAAGATGAGAAGACCACTGAGGCAGGTTCTAAAACCCAGAAACTGAGGTCTTTACCAGTGGGCCAAGGTGAGCATGGCCAGAGAGAAAAAGGGGCCTAGGCTTTAACAGCTGGGGCCCTGACAAGCCCTCAGAGACCCACAAGGACATGACTAGAGTGATGGGTCTGGTGGGCCTAACCAGGCTGACTACAGAGCTGTTACCAATCCTAGGACTTCCTTCCATTTCCCAATTTCCAGTACCATCAAAGGTATGTCAGAAAAGCAGCAGATGCATCAGAAGGCCAGGAGAAGGCCATACCTAAACTACAAGCTCACATCTATGTAAAAGAACCCTCCCCATCTGCAAAACTTGTGAAAAATCACATTTTTTGCTATTGAAAAAGCAATGAAGTTTTTTCCATTTTTCCCCCTCAAATATTCCACAAAAATCAAGAACTTGAAAATATCCAATTATCCATGGAGATACTTACAAAGATGCCCTAAAGGAACAGGAAGTTTTCTGAGGGTATGTGGTTTCACATTAGGGTAAACCACAAAAGGTTCAGAGTTTGGTTTGTTGGGGATAAGCAACCAAAGTTCTGGCTGCAGGTTCAAACCTGAACTTTTTAACGCTTTATGGTCTGATGTCTCACAGGAGGCCTCCTCTCTACTCCAATACAATGAATCACTCCTCCACATTTTCCTCTTGACTGTTTCATAGGTCTTTTTGAGGGTATCCTTTAATATCAGGTCCCCTTGATGATGGATCTGGGTACTCTCTCCAGAGTTTTCACAGAAACCTTCTGGATTGCTCCCTACTTGTCTAGTCATGGTGAACCAACATTGTCTGTTGTTCACCTGTGTATTGTAGGCCCCTCTTCTCATTGCTACTTCCAAGGAGAAGCCGGACCCAACATTTTGATTCTGGGTTCCATTGATGCTGTTTTATCTTCTAACTCTCTATAGGAAAGTATAACTCCTATTCTTGGGTTTGTTAAGGAGAGGTGTGCCTACTCCTTTGCTTATCAGAACTAGTTACCCAAATCTGTATTTATTACCCTATGTATTTATAGGCAAAAGAGCTCTGCTAAGAGGAGTCAATATCTGTGGGCATGATCCAAAGCTACTTTTGAGATGATACAGACCTGTCCCCCAGAATGATGATGGACTACAAGTGGGGAATGCATCACACTCTAGAATTCCCATCAGTGGGGGATAGATACATGAGATTTAATATCAGACTGTTCTACTCTGATTAGTGAGGAGGAGTGCCATTCCCAGGTTAGATTGCATAGATCCCCTTGAGAAGCATGTATGGATGCAAGCCAGAGTTTTGCTCACTTTACCAGCTGCAACATCGCATTGGTGGCTCATATTCATCTTGTGGTCAATCATAACACATCCTCAGGAGGCCTCAAATGCCTCTACACAAATGCTCGTAGTATGGGAAACAAGCAGGAGGAACTTACCTTCCTGCTAGCTGACACCAACCCAGACATAGTGGGGCTCACTGAAACATGGTGGGACCCAATGCAGGACTGGGCAGTG
>NW_017729022.1:79322393-79327527 GCF_001723915.1 Gavialis gangeticus
TTTCCTGCCGTGGCAGGGGGTCGGACTCAATGATCTGCTTAGGTCTCTTCTGACCCTACAAACTATGAAACTATGGCCCCCAAGTCCCTTTTGGCCATGGTGTTAGCAAGCATAGCACTGCCAAGCCTATAAGCATGCTGCGGGATTTTTTTCTCAAGGTGGAGTACCTTGTGTTTTTGGGGGTTGAACGCCATCAGTTTTTCATCCACCCATTTTCTAAGCCTGTCTAGGTCAGCCTGGATCACCATTCTGTCCTCAGGTGTGGACACTTTACCCCAAGGTTTGGTGTCATCGGTGAACTTGGCCAGTCCGCTTCTAATAACCATGTCCATATTAATAAACATGTTAAAGAGTATAGGCCCAAGGATGGAACCTTGGGAGACACCACTGGTCACAGTGCACCATGATGATTTACTTCCATCTATTACCACTCTCTGGGTCCAGCCTTGGAGCCAATTCTCCAGCCATTGGACTGTGATGTAGCAGAGGCTGCAGTTTGCCAATTTTCCATGATATGATCATAGGACACTAGATTGAAGGCTTTTTTAAAATCAAGATATATGACATCAATCTCTTCTCCCTTGTCCAGGTGACATGTCACCTGGTCATAGAAGGAGATGAGATTGGTCAGGCAAGACCTACCCACAACAAACCCATGTTGGCTATCCCTCAGGATGTTGCCATCAGCCAGTTTGTCAAGAATGGTCTCTTTGATCATTTTTTCCAAGACCTTCCCTGCGATAGAGGTCAGGCTGATAGACCTGTAGTTCCCCAGATCTACTTTCCTTCCTTTCTTGAAGATAGGCACCACATTGGCCTTCTTCCAATACTTGGGCACTTCACCTGAGTGCCACGTGTTCTCAAAGATCTGTGCCAGTGGCTGAGCTATGATGCCTGCCAGCTTCTTAAGGACCCTGGGGTGTAAACTGTATGGGCCAGCTGACTTAAAGGTGTCTCAAGGTGTTCCTTCACATGGTCTACATTGATGAAGGGTAACAATTTTCCCTTACCCTGGCCGTCCCATACCGTATTGAGCAGGGCTATCCCTTGAGGCTGATGAAAAACCAATGCAAAATATCCATTAAGCAGGTTGGCTTTTTCCTGGGCATTGGTTGTCAGTTGTCCCATATGATTTAGAAGGTGTCCAGTGTTATCCTTGCTTTTCCTTCAGCTCCCCACATATCTAAAAAAGGATTTTAATGTCCTCGATGCTTGTAGCTAGTTGGAGTTCAGTTGCAGCCCTGGCTTTCCTGGTTTGCTCCTTACAGGTCCGGACCAATGCAGAATACTTCTCCTTTAGGGTGGATCCAGTCTTCCATCCTTTGTAGGTCTTTCTTTTTAGATGCAGGAGGATCACAAATTCCCTGCAGAGCCAAGGGGGCTGCTGTGCCCTTTTGCTGCCTTTTCTCTGAGATGGGATAGACTTTGCTTGTACTTTCAGGATCGCCCCCTTGAGGAGCAACCACTCACCCTGAACTCCCCTCCCCTTGCTGTTGTGGTCCCTTAGGGCCTCTCCAACAAGCCTTCTGAGCTTGCCAAAGTCAGCTGTCCTGTAGTCAAGGACTTCTGCATTGCTGACTGACTTTACGGTGGATAGTGAAGGTGATCAACTAATGGTCACTGTCTCCCAGCTTCCCTTTGATCATCAGGTTGCTGATTAGATCATCCCCTGTCGCCAGTACCAGGTCGAGTAGCACTTTGCCTCTCATTGGTCCATAGACTTCTTGAGTCAGATAGAGCTCATCCACACATATGAGGAAGCTTTGTGACCATTCAGATTTGGTTGAGCTCTTGATCCTGGTTAGGAGGTCTGTAGTAGACTCCTACCATTGTGTCCCCTGTGCCATGTTCACCATGGATTTTAATCCAGGCACAGAGGTTGCACATAAACCAGTTTAGTCATCAGAAACTGATTTAAACCTGTAACAGAACAGAAGTTTAGTACACATAAACCAGTTTCAAAATGTCTAAAACTGGTTTAAGATAAGCCTTGTTGAATGCAGTATCAGACTTAACTGATGTGTGTCAAACTGATTTATTAAACTTCTGTCCCAGGCCCCTTCCTGGTTCAAGTTAAATCAGTCCCCCAGCATTCCAGCATGCTTTCCAGCCCTGGGCTGGGCTGTGCAGTCTGTTTCAGCACATAAGGGCTGGGGAGGGCAGGGGGCGAGGGGAGAAGGCACTGCCCCTCCTCCCAAACAAACCCTAGCTGGGGGCTGGAGCCAGGGAGGATAGTTAAATTTCCGTTCCCACAAGTATAGAGCTGCCTGCCCTGCCCTGCCCAAAAATTACTGCTGGCTGCAACTGTGGACTAGAAATCCCAGAGGTACCTGGAAGCAGGAAAAGGAAGTGATGAGCAACCCTACAGAGTCCTTCTGCTGTGAATCTGGAATGAAAATCCAAGAGACCTCATGCCAACATAGAATCAGGGTTACACCCACCCCCTCCACTTACTCATACCAATCCAAAAGATCTCAGAGACAGCAGGAAAAGGAAGCAAACACACAGCTTGTGTTGGCTATGTGCCAAAGAGCCATGCTGTAGAGCTCCCTGGCTTTTTGCCTAAGCCACAGGTATGTGGCTGCACTTCCTGAATCAAAAGCAAATGTCTGTCCTTTGCTTCTGAGTTTAATCTCTGCAGTTTAAAATAACCTGCAAAGACTGAATTGATTCTGCCTCTGGCTTTTTGACTGTCTGTATTTAGCCCCACAGACCAGGAGCTGGTTATTTGTGAGTGGTGTTTCAGTAGAGGCTGATAGCTAGAAAATGGCATTTAGAGGTTTGCTTTTTGGAACTGTCTTGTAGGTAAAGTAGATTTGCATTAGAACAGTGGTCCAGGTCAACAGCAAGGGTTGATTGATTTCTAAAAGTCTGTTTGTGATCGTTTCTTCAAGGCCCGGCGTGTCTGACACACGCAAGCAGATACACAGGCTGGGAAACTGAAGACATGTACCACACTGTCCAATAACATAAGGAACTCTGCCACATTTGCCAGGTCACAGGGACCAAACTGCAGGGCCTTGGGATGTCCAGTTTTGGTAGATGGACCAAATTAGGAGGACACCAGAAAGAACCAAATTAGGACGTGTGCATGTGATGTGTTTGTGAAACAAATGAATATACTGACAGGATAGCATGTGGACAGTATGATGACCACAGGGAGACTAGTCAGTGATGCCCAAAGATAAAAGTCATCAGGAGGAAGAAAGGATACAAAAGGAGGGATTCCAGAGCAGCAAAGGGTCCCCAAGGGGGAAACCTGAGGCCCCCATGGACAGAAAGCATACCACCAGCTTATCTGACCCACCCCACTACAGAAGGGTGTGCCTCAGCCTCCAACCTCCAGACTGTTGATATTGGCCAGACTTACCTTGATTCTGTGAACCCTGGGACTGGCAGATATAGAATTGGTTGCATTATTCTTATCTGCTATCACTATGTACCAATAAAATTTGCCTATTGTTGAATGGAGAGGTCATGCTCAGTCTGAGAGGCCTGGAACAAGATATCTGGGCCATAACTCCAATGCCAACAGAGGGAAAACCTATTTTTCCCCAAATAACCAAGAGTGGAAATTGGCTGGGGGGAGTGGGAAGAAAGGGAGGTGAGGGCACTTGGGAGATGCAAGCTAGTCACCTGGCCCCTGGGGAGATATTAGAAAAGACATCCCTGTACCTCAGAGTTAGGTTTACATGTTGAGAGGGAACACACATGACAGAACCTAGCCATAAGATGTAATAGAAGGGTTTGAATGAGAGAGCAGCTGGGCTGAAGCAGAAGCAGAAGCTTCAGTGCAAGGACTAAATGGAAAGAGCTCCTGCATTTGGCTGGGAGGTCCAGACTAACTCAAAAGTGACAAGGACAGATGGTCCATGCAATATTAATCAGAAGCCAGGCTGCAATGAATTCACAGTGCACATGACTACAATAAAGGATTGATTCTGACTCTTTTGGGGGAGAGAGTAGAATACTACTTTCTTTTGAGGCTAGTAGAACACTAAATTGAGTCAGATATGTGTGGATATTCTGTTATGCTGTGGGAGAGTTCATATGTTTCTTGTAAAGATCTCCTGGTATTACCCCCTGATATGGGCTATTGGCTTGCCATGCTTAAGTAAAAGTATTGCTTTATTGCTGAATGCTTTTGAGCTCATTCTGTTTCTTCAAAGGAAGCAGGCTAGTGCTGGACAGTGGTGACAGAATTTTCTCAGGTGTATGGGTTAGTACCTGGGACACTCAACCAGCTCTTGGGGCCCCAATCTGACAAGTTTGTCACAAACAAGATTTGGGGCATTTAGGTAGGAATTCCCAGGATCATATTAAGACATGCAGCCCCTTCTCCCTGCAGCTGGAAGCTAGAAAAACCCCACAAAACCAAAAGAATAAAAAAGATCAAAACAACCCCCCACCAAAAACCACTCAGCCAAATCCGAATGGTCGCAAAGCTTTCTCATGTGCATAGATAAGCTCTATCTGACTCAAGAAGTCTACGGGCCGATGAGAGGTAAAGAACTGTGCGATCTAGTACTGGCAATGGGGGACAACCTAATCAGTGACCTAATGATCGAAGGGAAGCTGTGTGACAGTGACCATGAGCTGATCACCTTCACCATCTGCCATAAAGCTGGCAAGTCAGTCAGCAATACAGAAGTCCTCAACTTCAAGAAAGCTGACTCTGACAAGCTCAGAAGGCTTGTCAGTGAGGCCCTAGGGGACCACGACTCAAAGAGGAGGGGAACTCAGGAAGAGTGGCTGCTCCTCAGGGGAGCGATCCTGGATGCACAAGCAAAGTCTATCCCATCTCAGAGAAAAGGCAGCAAAAGGGCACAGCAGTCCTCCTGGCTCTGCAGGGAACTAGCAGACCTCCTGCATCAAAAAGAAAGACCTACAAAGGATGGAGAACTGGATCCACCTCCAAGAAGGAATATTCTGCACTAGTCTGGACCTGCAGGGAGTGAACCAGGAAAGCCAAGGCTGCAACTGAACTCCAACTAGCTACAAGCATCAAGGACATTAAAATCCTTTTCTAGTTATGTGGGTAGCCAGAGGAAAAGCAAGGGCAACACTGGACCCCTGCTAAACCATATGGGACAACTGACAACCAATGCCCAGGAAAAAGCCAACTTGCTAAATG
>NW_017729022.1:79333085-79333622 GCF_001723915.1 Gavialis gangeticus
CTGGATACCTTTAAGTCAGCTGGCCCCGACAGCTTACACCCCAGGGTACTCAAGGAGCTGGCAAGTATCATAGCTCAACCCCTGGCATGGATCTTCGAGAATCTTGGTTCTCTGGTATAGTGCCCGAAGACTGGAAGAAGACCAATGTGGTGCCTATCTTCAAGAAAGGGAGGAAAGTGGATCTGGCAAACTACAGGTCCATCAGCCTGACCTCTATCCCGGGGAAGGTCTTATAAAAGATTGTCAAAGAGACCATTCTTAACAGACTGGCCAATGGCAGCATCCTGAGGAATAGCCAGCATGGGTTTATTGCAGGTAGGTCTTGTTTGACCAATCTCATTTCCTTCTACGACCAGGTGACCTATCACCTGGACAAGGGAGAGGAGATTGATGTCATATATTTTGACTTTAAAAAAGCCTTTGATCTGGTATCCCATGATCACCTCTTAGCAAAACTGGCCAACTATGGCCTCAGCTTCACCACGATCTGCTGGCTGGGGAATTGGCTCCGGGGCTGGGCTCAGAGGGTGGTGGTTT
>NW_017729022.1:79338622-79339122 GCF_001723915.1 Gavialis gangeticus
GATTGAAGGAAATCAATCATCATGGTGCACTGTGACCAGTGGGGACCCTCAAGGCTCTGTACTTGGGTCTGTACTATTCAACAGCTTCATTAATGATGTGGACATTGGTGTCAGAAGCAGACTGGCTAAGTTCACCGATGATACCACACTCTGGGGTAAAGTGTCCACACCTGAAGACAGGAGGGCGATCCAGGCTGACCTTGACAGGCTCAGGAAATGGGTGGATGAGAACCTGATGGTGTTTAACACCAAAAAATGCAAGGTTCTCCACCTTGGGAGGATAAACCTGCAGCATCTTTATAGGCTCAGCAGTGCTACGCTGATTAGCACTATGGATGAAAGGGGCTTGGGGATCATGATTGACCACACGATGAATATGAGCCTTCAATGTGATACTGTGGCTAGTAAAGCAAGCAAAATGTTGGTTTGCATCCATAGATGCTTCTCAAGCAAATCCCAGGACATCATCCTCCCCTTGTACTCGGTCTTGTTGAGGCTGC
>NW_017729022.1:79344122-79356300 GCF_001723915.1 Gavialis gangeticus
CTTCCAGCCCTAATGTCTATGAAATCCATGAAATCTATGAAACTGATAATGAGGAAAGCTTGTCAGTCTGTCAGCCAGCTTCCTGTGGCCATCTCACATCGGACTGGTGTCCAGGCAGGAACTTCTGAGGCAAGTGCCCAATTGCCTTTATCCAATCGTAGATTTTGGGGAAAGCTTGGACCACCTTGCCTTCTCATAATCTTTCCATTGACTTCAAAACATTTTGGAATAAGCCCTATTTTTGAATCCATATCGAAGTCAAGAGTGAGGAAGCCAGAGACTAGAGCCTGGTCATTTTAGGCACTCTTATGTGAAATAAACTTGAATTTTAAGAGTGCTCTTTAAATAGGCGCACTTTATTCTAATCTAGATGATAGATTGCATATCATTTAGAGACTTTTTAAAATTTCTATCTGCTGAAGAGATTCCAAAAGACATGAGATTTACCAATTAAGGAGTAATAAGAAATGAATATGTCATCAACTGTCCATAATAATCACACTGGTTAGAATCCAAACACTTTTGAAAGTTCTAGTTAGGCCCCACTGCATAAATATATAAGAAAGCATCAGTAAAAGCTGTCACCACCAATTTTTGAAGTACCATACCTTCACAACAGAAAACTTAAAAGAAATCATACAGTCTAAACCAAGTTAAATTAAGGATATTTGATGTGTATGTATTCTCCAGCAATTATTGATAAGATACTGGGGAAGCAGTACTCAGTGGGCCACATATGACAGACAAATATTAGTTGTACAGGGTTAAGAATTATAGAACTTGATAAATACCATATATTTTTTCCTTAATATTTTCTTCAGTTTTTAAATTAGCTCACTTTACTGAGGCTTATGACCTTTTTCTGTTCCTTTCTGAAACCAAGTTTACCTGATTCAAATCCTTAGAGAAAATAGTTCAGAGGTGCATTTAATTTGCCTTTGAGACTCATCCAGTGCAGATTACATATCAGAATTATCTGAGGAATTATCCAACACTCAGCTACCCAGACACAGAAGCTGGAAACCCATGTGCCCTTCACTTAGAAATATTTTATACTGAATTATTCTCTATTTCACATTATGTTATTCAGAAGTCTATTTTTCTTTTGATACACATGTATATAGTCTTATGAATATCTTCCCCCATGAAATACTGGAATATTAGTATGCACATTTGTTTTCTTTCCCCCCTCTAGGCTGTGAAAGAAACACCATCCATAAGGGCAGATGTGCATATCCTACACACATTTCAAAATAGGTGGTCTGTTTTGTGTGGAAAGGACATCCATTGGACCTTTCCATCTTCCTCAATGTTCATCGGTAACAACAGCAGTTATGCATAAGTGTCCAGGAGAGAAGTTTAGTCCTTCCAATATATTTGATGTGGATGGTGCAGACTGACTTGTTTGGCAAAAAATTCTGTTAATATCAGTAGAGCTGAGATCCCACCTATATTTTATCTGGTTATACAAGTAATGCATGTTACAATCCTCTTCCTTCCCCAAACTGGTCCATATTGATGTTTCAGAGGTACAGAGAAAGAAAATAATCCAGAGGATTTGTACATATATGCTGGGGGGAGGGAGGGTGGGGGAATGAATGGCATAATAAAGAACATTCACCAAAAAAATATTGTTTCTAATATTTCCACAGTCACTGCAGTGATTTGGACATCATATACATGTATTAACATATCAGTGGAAATTCAGATCATCTCTTTTTCCCCATCTCCAGTAATTTTCCTACCTAGTTCTTAAATCTGCTGTCCATTTGAAGTTTTCCATCCCATTTTTCTCTGTTTGTTTATTTGCCCTGTTTAGAGTTGGGTATAACTAAAATAAAGGGAATGGTACAAAACACATACAGTAGGTTAGTGAAGGTCAAAGAATTCATATGTTGAAACTGAACTAAATTTCTTCCCTGTGGAGAAACAGCAGTTGATAATCTCCTAAATATTCACCTTAGTGAACATACACAGCCTGAAAGCCCTCTTGCTTTAGCTAGGGATGGTTTGGGAAATGCCATTGACAATCACTATGGAAAAGGTGAGCTTAAACACTGAGCCTGCAATAATTCTTCACTACCTTAAGGGACAGAATTGCTGCAGTTTTGACAAGAAGAAAGCACAAGAAAAATAGGTGACATTTCCCATCAGTATTGTCCTGATGGACTCCTAAAGTGCAGCCAATTCTGCTTCTTCATACACTTTGCCATGCTGTCAGACAGCAGCATGAGGGGAAAATGATGAGTTCTGCTGTTTGATCAATCAGTGAGAGATTAGGTTGGCCCACCTTTATCCCTGTTACATGACTGCTCTTGGCTGTTAGTGACAGTTATTAGATACTTTATTGATGAGAGGGACTTGGGCACTATTTGAGGATAGCTCAATTGATGCAAAAGTGCAAACTTTCCTTATACATAACAAACCATCTCATCTTCAACTCACCATGCAGTCTGCATACAATTTGCATCCATCTTAAATGATGTCGTGCTCTTGGGAGAAACAATTAATAATATATTTTATTCCTTGTTTTCCTTTTCTCATTTGAGAAATTTCAGCTTTTCAGTTACTATGACATAGAAAGCTCTAGCTCTGCATTGAGGGAACTGCAGCCTTCAATAAAGAGAACATACAGATGGGCATATTTTTCAGTCTCACTAAATTACAATATGGATTTGTCATAGCACGTTCTTAATAATGTTTGGTTGTAGTTACCAGCCTAACATTATTCTGAAAAAAACTAATGGATGTTATGGTTACGGAGGCAGTTCTTGAAAACTCTTGTGATGTAGAGTACCTACAGTCAGAGCAGGCTAAAATGCACTGGATGCTGCTTGTTTGGGTTGGTTTGCTCAAGAGTTGGACCACATGTTCCACTTGTATTTTTCTTTTTCCTGTTACCTTATGTGCACAGGTGCCACTTACCATGTACATAACCATGAAGGAAGCAAATCTGAAATGGTGCCAGAATACAAGCTGTGGGGATCAAATATTGTTGTTACTTGACAACTCTTTATGTTAAATTTAGTTGGAGGCTCTCAAATTAAATGCTATATTTAAAAGCATATTTTGTTTGAATTTGCAGTGTTAGAAGTAATGCCACTTTAAACTGATTATCATGTCATGATTCTATCCATCTGCTATTTCTAAATGGCTTATCAGCATAAATAATATGCTGCTTTTTTTTTTAATCCTTAAAATAAAGGGCAATATAAACTTGGAAATCTTCCAGACATTTTGGAATACTGCTATGAATTATTCATATAGACTTTAACTAAAAACCTCTGTTCTTCAGATCAGCTTTTTAAAACAGATTTTAGTTTGATGTCAGTTGCACTAGTTGAATGGGGAAAAAATTAGATGCTCACATGAAGGGAGTTGATTAAGGACAAAAGTAAAAAGATAGAGTACCACTAGAATCATTTTCTCCATTGATGTTTCTATGACAAGGAACCAGAAATCATCAACCTCGTCATAGTAGTAGTCTGGAACTAAAAATCATAATGATATCTTACTGATTAGAAGCAATAAGTTATCATCACCACCACCAACAATGGCAACAGCATCAACAATATTAATAAGATATAGATTTGCCCATTTTTATTTCTAGTAGATCTCACAGTGTGTTTAGTATCTGTGCAGACACAAAATAATGTAGTGTCTCAGCCTTAAACAGCTTACATCAAAATTGAATTGCACACTGCATTCTGAGAGCATCAATGAAATGCACAGTCCAGAGATGATTGTTTCTTTCCTATTTCAGAACACAGCTGCTATCAAAATAGAGAGACAAATAGTGCAGGTGAATAAATAAAGCACAGGGAGTGGGGGGAAACATTCATATGTATCACGTTAATTATAAGTTTCCATTAACAACCAAATGCATTTTTCCAGAGTTTCTACTTCGAAAAAAAAATGAAAAAAGGACTGTTTAAATAGGAAAGTTTCCAATAACTTAGTTTTTACCTGGGAAGGTTGAAGACGTATTCCTTGGTATCCATTTCTAAAGCATTCTCCCTGCACTCTTCTCTTTTAATACAAAATACCTTACCCCAATATTCACCATCAGAGTTTCATTTATGTTGATATTATTCTTCCAGCTAAAGAAAAACAAATAGGTTTTTTGAATTGCTATTCATACCACTCCTTAATCAGACAAAGGAGATCCTAGCAAGCACAGAACAATAGCAGCAACTTTATCTACTTCTAAATGATATGCTGCCCCTCTCTATGCCTTTTTCTTTGCTGGGTGTCAGGGGAGGAACTGCGTGTTAACAGAACCTGAATTCATGCATGGCAGTCTAGAGTAATGCCACTAAACCTTCAGTCTATACTTTGTATATTAGGCAATATAAGGTCACTAGTACTAGTAGGTTTATTACACTGGTTGCATACTTCCCCAGGGCCCCCTACTTTCACTAGGGGGAATTCCAACCCCACTATGTAATTAGGGTTATGACATAAATGGGTCTGCAGTCTGGGATATGGTTAATAGACATCATGCTGACCAGACCAGGAACTCTTTTCCACATACATATTTGTAGATCATAGCATCAAACAGGAAATATTCCATATTTTTGCAGAACCAGATTTATCCCTCATACAAGAAACAAGGAAAAGGGACCAAGATTTGCAAAAAGATTAATTGCCTGTGGATAAGTCCAAAATAAACAAATATATAAAGCTTCCTGAGACAGTCTGAAAGTGGATCTGTTGTCCAGACTTTGCTGCAAGTGTCTTGAAAACCAATCAAGAGGCGAAATGGCAAGTAATTAAGGAACAAAGTATGAAAGCCACAATGTCTGCCAAAAAGAAGCAAACAAACAAAGAGCCAGAGCATTGTTAATCATTGTTTGGATTAAAGCATAGATAGGGGAATGCATTCAAGGAAAAAGAATGTGATTTGCTTTAGATAAAACATCTACAGTTGCAGAGTTTTCTTTCCCATTTTCCCTTACTAATTCTTGACAAAACATGAGACTACCACAAAAGCACAATTGTTGAATTACAATACCATATTCTTATATAACTCTCTCCCTTCTTCTTCTCTGGTTAGAAGTCACAGAGTTTGGATGTATTCTACATTTTTTTCATACGTTGGTGTTCTGTAAATGTGACTGTTGCATGGAGTTAGCAGTACTCAGTCTAAATTAAGGTGCCTAATCATCATCCTCAGGAAGCTAGCCTCTTCTGTTCTTTCTTAAGGCCTTGTAGGTTTCATTTGTTTTTAATCTAGTGCTCTGTCATTTTGTTTTGGGGGGGGGGGGGTTTGGGCCATGAGAGAGAGGCAAAAGGGCATGTTCTGCAAATGTTTTTCAACAAATCTTTACTGCATGACTGGGGGACTAGACTCAATGGCCAGTATGATCTTTCCAGTCTCTGTTCCTAACTTCATGCTAAATAGTGTCCCTTGAATAGATGTATTTATTGAAGTGAACAACTATAGACTGCATACAAACAGGTTTCAATAGAGCTTGACTTCCAATTTTGTTTCTCTCAAGGCATTAAAAATATACCCCCTCTAGAGCTTTGTACAATATCACACATCAAGGCATGGGCAGTCTTCTTAGTGGTTAGTGAAAGGCTGAGATTGGAGATCAGGAGAACAGTCAGGTTGAAACCAAATTGGAGTCTGAGAGAGCGCCAAGTTGACAGGCAGAAGTCATGAGACAAGACAAGTGAATATCTGAAATCTGAGTCTGAAACAGAGCAAGACACAAGGCAGAGGTTGTAGTCAGAGCCTGAGTTGGGTTGGCAAAAGCATGTCAAACCAGGGGGTTAGAGACTGCAACAATGGGGGTGCATCTACGTATCATTAGGGGACAGCAATAAACTGTGGAGCTTATTCCTCTGTGGCTTTTTGCTCCCAGGAAGCTCTTGGGTGCTTGTCTGTACATGTGTCCAGACTGCAGCACATTGAGCCAGGTCCCAGCAGCCCCAGCTAGCAGAGAGTCTGGGGGGTCAGCCTGACAGCTCAGGGGTGCTCCCACCCAGCTCAATTTGCTCTGGAGGAAGGGCTTGCTGGGGCATGAGGTTGCTTCAGAATAGAGATATCCAGCAGGCAGCCACCAGGCACAGAAGCAAACTCATTCCCCAGCCAACCGGTCAGCATCTGCACTTGCGTTACAGCACATGAGAACTCCACAGCAAGGCTGTACTTGTAAATATAAGCACTACCTTGCTGTGGAGTTTAGTAGTTTACTGCACCCTAGTAAGGGCACACGTGTAGACACTGAGACATTTACTATGTGGCTAATTAGTCAAATAAGCAGTAAACATCTCATGTAAATGCAAGCAGGGAGCAGCAGAGTGGTCAGGAGGGAACACACCCATGTTGCTGAGACAACTTCCTGTTTACTGTACAAGCCTTAAATAAGCTGGAGGGATCAGTCCCCATCCAGGAGTGTTGGACAACCAAGGACGAGAAGTTGGAGACTTTTCCTACTGTTCTACCTTCAAATGCAAATAGTGGCCAGGGTGAGGGCTGTGTTGGATTTCCTTCTGGGCCCCCCAGGTCCAGTGTTTGAGACTAGCTCCTGACACGTAGTTACATATCTATCTGCTGGATAAGTGATATATTGGAAGTAGGCAACAGGACTATAACTGGGGCTTGGGGAGTGGGAAGTGGGGTACTAGTCCCAGGTGCTGATTATGAGGGGGCACCAGAATATCCCCCAGGAGTCTTTGTCATGGCAGGGGCAGCCCTGATCTGCACAGCGATAAAAGGCAGGAGGGCACAACTCTGCACCTAGCAGTGTATCTAGGGGCACAGAGGATGAGAAAGATGAGCAGAATGGTACCACCCTAAGCAGTCTGTCAGAGGGTGCAGTACTGAACCCAACAGCATATCAGTGGAGGGTAAGGGAATGGAGCACCAGAGGCAGCTGCTGAGGAGCCCTACTTCAGAAACCCTGGGGGCTGTACAGGGCTGCTACCATGTGAGCTGCTGCTGCTGCTGCTCCTGCTGCTGCTCCTGCTGCTGCTGCTGCAGCAGCAGTAGCAGCTGCCTTCAACGTGCAGGGAGCTGGGACAAGTAAGACTTCCCTTCCCCTAACCCGTTTTTTATCTACAGTGGATAGCATACCTGCCCCAACACCTCTGCAGGCACTGAATGAGCTTGCTAGGCCTCTGACAGACAAGTACTAAGACCAATAATCATTGGTAGTCCCTTGATTCAAGGAGAACAGTGTTCCAGTAAATGGGTGAGTCATTGGTGGGTCCAGAGATGGCCAATCCAAGATCCATGTTTTCAACTGCAGACATGACAGATAGTTCCAGGAAACTTCAGGATCTTCCATAGGGCCTCTCTGTTGATTGAGTTAAAGTCCTTAGGTCAGCAAAGGCTATGTAAAGATCTGTGCTGCTCACAGCACTTCTACTGGAGCTATCTAGCAATGCAGATCAGATCTATTACACCTTTGAGTGGTCTGAAACCACACTGGGACTCAGGTAGAGTCTACTCAGTGGGGAAGGTGAGTCTGGGGGGAATGTGGGCAAGGATCTCACCCACTATGGACAGGAGTGCAATACAATACCACACACTTTTGGCATCTCTCAGGTGGGAATCTGTTGATGTTTCCAGATTTTCATAATAATTATGTGTAGTTGGTAAGAGCTTTTTTCACCTTGCTTATAAATTTCACCTGGTATTCCATCAGAACCACATGCTTCGTTGTTGTTAATCTGCTTAATGGCTTTCTAGGTCCCTTGATGAGTTGGTCAATCTGCGAGATAGTCCTCTATGGGATTTTGTGGAATGTCCTCAATGGTGTTGTCTTTGATGCTAGACTCCCAATTTAGGAGTTCTTGGAAATTGTTCTTCCACCACGTGTTGATAGCAGAACTGTTTATAAAGAGTGTTATTCTATCTTTGGATCTCAGAAGAATGGCTTCTTATGTGATTGGCCCATGGATACTTTGGTTGCACTGAAGTAACTCTGCATGTTGTAGCTGTCAGCAAACTTTTAAATATCTTTTGCTTTGTTCTCTCACCACTTGTTCTTTCACTCTCAGTTCTTCCTCCAAATCTTACCTTTTAATGTGGGGATAGTTGTCTTTCTTCTGTTTAGAGCTGATTTCATCCTGCCAAACTTTGAAGGCTCTCCTTTTTCTCTCAGTGAGAGCTTGAATTTCATTGCTATTCTCATTAAATTGGTCTTGCTGCTTGTTTGTGGACAAGCCTGGGCTTTCTTCCACACCTCATGGATGCTTTTCTTGAGGCTCTCCCAGTGATCAATGGTGTTGAGATCATCATGGAGGTTGGGAAGTTTCTCAGAGGCACAGGTGGAGGTGATATCTTTTATCAGGGTCTTTCAAGCACTTTATATTTAACTTCTTCCTTGGTATCTTCTCTAGTTTACATCATTTTGGGGTGATGCAAATGCACATGAGAGACCATATCAGAAGATGATCCATCTAGCTGTTGCTTCTGCCAATCAAATCTCTTATGATACAGCTGTTGTGACAATCCTGGCTCTGCACTATGACATAATCATGTGCCAGTGTTTCTGTGGGGCGGACATGGGGGTTGATGCATCCATGATGTCTTCCATTTGTTATTTTGGCAGAATAAAGAGTTTCTGACAATGTGGTCATATTCTAAACACTTGCTCAGGAGAAGAACTCCCTTTGAGTTGACTTTCCCCACCCTTTCCTTTCCAAGTGTTCTATTCCATAGCTTGAAATCCCTGCCCATGCTAGCATTAAAATCACCAAGAAGCATTGTCTTATATTCTGTGGAGGCATTTGAAATATTCTTTCTTTATCAGACTGCTCTGCTGTGGAGAACTTTTATTTTTGGATGGCTGTTAGTCTGGAAACCTTACTGTCAATCTTGTCACCATGGTCGACCCTACCGAGAGTACAAAGCCCCGAACGGCATTGCTCTTGAGGTCACTTGTAGCATGCAAGCCTCTCCACCATGTCAAAGTTGTGATCCATAGGAGAGGACAGATAATAAACAGTGGAAAATATGCAAATTCCTTTCTGAATCAATTTAGTTGTGAGGTGGAAAGATTACTGAGACACATGAAGCTTGTACACGAGAGTTGCATAGTGGAGGCTCACAGATTATGGTGAGGCAGCCATATAATTAGCAAGAAAGATATATAGGTAGCAAGGGGGCAGCCCTTTGTGTTGCATGCTTTGCCTTAGGAACCACAAAAGGCTTGCTGAGAAAGTACTAATTAAAGCAGTCTCTGGCAGATTTCATTTTCATACATTCCCTCACACCCAAAGATGTTTATTAGTTTCAGAAGTGATATAAAGAACCCATATGGGACACAATATACATGAGTGGTCATTCTCTGAAATAAGTGCAGAGGATTTCACATCCATAAAAGTAGAGGAATATTAGTCACTAATAGAGGTTTAACTGGCCAGTCTGCTTGGGGGGGTACTGGCCCTAGCAGCAATGAACCACCAGCTGCTGCTCTGCACTACCTACTACTGAAGTCAAAGGCAGAGCTGGAACCACTTTCAAGGAAGGTGTAGGGAGGGAGCGGAAAATGGGAGGGTGAGGCAGCCCCCTAGCATATTCTAGACCCAATCCCCTGGCAGTATCCAGGGCCCATGCCCCTCTTGCCTACCCATTGTTATGCTACTGGTCACTACAGTGTGCCAGAGTGAACTAAGAAACAGCCTTCATGCATCTTTATGAAACTGCCAGATCCATTTTTGATGGGCAGCTCTTTGTTTTGGGTATTTTTCTGTTGTCCTCTGTGTCAGAGGCCAAAATTTCAAAGGGATGATAGCACAGATCTACCAATGGAGGCTTATTAAACTCAGGTAGACCTCTATTCATAAACAAACAACTTGGATAATAAACTAACTTCCACAAAGGAAAAACGGTTTGTGATAGAGGTTGCCTGGACAATAAAGTCATCTGGAAAGAGGCTGTGATCAGCTGAGGGGCTGATTTGTTGGAGGAAGGGTCAAAGTACTCAGGATGTTTTGTTGTTTCCTAATGATCTGTATCTACTTGCACCTTATCTTTCAAATAAAGAATATAGGCTCTTCTATGCATATTACAACTTTCCACACTATTAAAAGCTATTTGTCTACACATAAATTTGACACCAGTTTAATTAAACTAATTTAATGAAGTGTATTCCTTCAGTTTAACCCTCTAGGTGGTCCTCTTATTCCAGTTTGAAATTTATTTCTACTTACCTTAAGCTTGATGTTAAATGACTTGAAGTGAGACTAACTATAATTAAATTGCACCACTATTGAAACTAGTTCAGGCCCTGAATGCAAACACATGCTGGATATTATCTGTTCAATAACACTGACCTTTTAACTGGTCAAAATTCTTTCAGTTCAGTTTTAATATCCTCCATCCAAGTTAATATTATCCCTGATTGGTTTCTGTCATGGGCGCTTGTCCACATAATCAGCATTTACCCGCTAAAAATGTTCCTGTTTTAATTTTCCCTTCTTAGTTTATGACGACTAATTCAGTAACATGGACATGATATATAGGCCTGTGCGAGTAGGCAGCTATTTGATCTGGATTTGGATCCAGCCACTTTGGATGCCAGGGATCCAATCCGGAACTCCAGACCAGGTTTCCACTTCAATCCAGCTGAAGTGGCTCCAAAGCTTTGGAGCCGCCTCAGAGATCCAGCCATAGGGTATAATGGGGAATCAATGAAATATATAATTTGGTTGTTTTGTGTCTGATTTGGATAAATTTTGTAGGGGTGGTAGTCTCTGCTGAAAGCATGAAGCCCTGCCAAACTTCACGAAGATTGGTGCAGTGCTAGATTTTAGGAAGGCTGACTTCAGTGAACTCAGGCGTTTAGTCAATGATGCACTGCAGAGTAAGAGATTTGGCGAGATGGGAGCCCAGGAAGTGTGGCTGTGCCTTAAGGAAATGATCCTTCGGGCACAGAGGGAGATGATTCTGATGCAGGGGAAAAGGGGGAAGGGGCCAAGAGACTTCCTTGGCTGACCAGAGAAATCCAGAGCAGCCTAAGGGCAAAAAGGGGGGCATATAAGCAGTGGAAACAGATAGAGATTACTAAAGAGGAGTATGCCTCCTCAGCTCACAGTTGTAGGGAGGCAGTTAGAAAGACCAAAGCTACCATGGAGCTGAGGATGGCATCCCAAGTTAAGGATAACAAAAAATTGTTTTTCAGATATATAGAGAGTAAAAGGAAGGCACTGGGTGGAATAGGACCACTACTGAATGTGCAAAAGCAATTGGTGATACACAGGGAGTACAAGGCTGTACTCCTCAATGAGTTCTTTGCCTCAGTCTTCCTAAACGAGGGGCAAGACAACTGTCACAATGGGATTGTAGAGAGGCAATAGCTGGGCACCAGACTACCAAGCATTGACCCTGAGATGTTGCAGAGTCACTTGGAAGGACTGGATGTGTTTAAGTAGGCAGGCCCGGATGAGCTCCATCTGAGGGTACTGAAGGCACTGGCTGATATCATTGCACAGCCACTGGCAAGAATATTTGAGCACTCATGGTGCATGGGCCAGGTCCCGGAGGACTGGAAAAGGGCCAATGTGGTCCCTATTTTCAAGAAGGGGAGAAAGGAGGATCCAGGAAACTATAGGCCAGTCAGTCTCACCTCCATCCTTGGCAAAGTCTTTGAAAAGATTATTAAGGCTCATATATGCGAGAGCCCAGCAGGAAAAATTATGTTGAGAGGAAACCAGCATGGGTTCCTAGCAGGTAGATCATGCCTGACTAACCTAGTCTCTTTTCATGACCAGGTTACAAAACACCTCGGCACAGGAGTAGGGGTTAATATCATTTACTTAGACTTCAGGAAGGCCGTCAATATGGTATCCCACCCCATACTGGTGAACAAGTTAAGAGCCTGTGACTTGGATGATTACACAGTCCGGTGGGTGGCAAATTGGCTAGAGGGTCATACACAGAGAGTGGTAGTGGATGGGTCGGTATTAACCTGGAAGGGAGTGGGTAGTGGGATCCTGCAGGGCTTGGTCCTTGGACCGATACTCTTCAATGTCTTCATCAGTGACTTGGACAAGGGAGTGAAATGTACTCTGTCCAAGTTTGCGGATGTTACAAAACTGTGGGGAGACGTGGACACACCAGGGGGCAGGGAACAACTACAGGCAGACCTGGACAGGTTAGACAAATGGGCAGAAAACAATAGAATGTGATTTAACAAGCAGAAATGCAAAGTGCTGCACC
>NW_017729022.1:79356424-79370730 GCF_001723915.1 Gavialis gangeticus
ACACCTACTGCCTAGGAAATGACCTGCTCAGTAGCATGGAAGCGGAAAGGGATCTTGGAGTCCTAGTGAACTCCAAAATGAACATGAGTCACCAGTGTGACGAAGTCATCAGAAAAGCTAACTGCACTTTATCTTGCATCAGCAGATGCATGACAAACAGAACCTAGGAGGCGATACTTCCCCTCTATAGAGCGCTGGTCAGACCGTGGTCAGACTGCTGCATGCAGTTTTGGGCATCACACTTCAAGAGGGATGTGGATAACTTGGAGAGGGTCCAGAGAAGGGCTACTCATATGGTTAAGGGCTACGAGGAGAGACTAGGGCACCTGGACCTTTTCAGCCTCCGCAAGAGAAGGATGAGAGGCGACCTTGTGGCTGCCTATAAATTCATCATGGGGGTGCAGAAGGGAATTGGTGAGGCTCTACTCACCAAGGTGCCCCTGGGGGTCATAAGAAATAATGGCCATAAGCTAGCAGAGGGCAGATTTAGGCTGGACATTAGGAGGAACTTCTTCACAATTAGAGTGGCCAAGGTCTGGAATGGGCTCCCAAGGGAGGTGGTGCTGTCTCCTACCCTGGGGGTCTTCAAAAGGAGGTTGGATGGGCATCTGGCTGGGGTCATCTGAACCCAGCACTCTTTCCTGTCTATGCAGGGGGTCGGACCCGATGATCTATCGAGGTCTCTTCTGACCCTAACATCTATGAATCTATTAATCTAAAACCTGTAAAACCAACTGAGTGACTCTGGCCAAATCCTGGAGTGGTGAAATCTGACAGTGCATTGTTCTATCGGCCCCCCATGTACACTGTAATAAGTATATGGGCTCAAATAAGGAATTTCTTTTGGGCTGGGATTAAAGATGGAAACCCTTCTTAGCCCCCCCCTCCTCCCCTCCCTCCATGACTCTGTGCCACTGGGGGACTCTCCCAGACATCTCTGACTACAGTCTTGCCCAGCCCAAAGCACTGTTTGTTCATGCCAGGCTGCCAACTCACAGCCCCCCATGCACACTATACTAAGTATATGGGCTTCCATAAGGAACTGGTTTCTGGACTGGAATGACAGGTGGAAGTCCTTCCTGGGCCAACCCACTTGGTCAGGGGTGTCCAAGAGAGTCCCCAGTGCCAGAGGTATGGTGTGGGGTAGCCCTAGCTCTGGAGTGTAATAGCCACATATAACAGTGCATGGGAAGGGCTGAGGTATACCTCAGAGCTGGGTGCAATGGCCACATATGACATTTAATCACAGCCTTCACCATACACTCTTATATGTGGCCTTTACACACGAGAGACAGGCCACCCCATGCCATGCCTCTGTGGCACTGGAGGACTCTCCTGGACATCTCTGACCAGAGACTTGCCTGGCCCAAAGCCCAATTTTTTGTGCGAGGATGCCAACTGACAGTCTCCCCATGCCCGCTGTACTAAGTATATGGGCTCAAATAAAGAACTGGCTTTTGGGCTGATATTACAGATTGAAATCCTTTCTGGACCATCTGAAACCATGCCTGTGTGCCACCAGGGGATTCTCCTGGACATTTCTGACCAGAGTCTTGCCTGGCCCAAACACAACTTGGCTGTGCCAGGTTGCCAACTGACAGCACCCCAGCCATGATACTAAGTATATGGACTCAAATAAGAAACTGGATTTGGGGCTGGAGATATGGCTAGAAATCATTCTTGGGCCACCCCATGACATACCTCTGTGGCACTGGGGGACTCTCCTGGACATTTCTGGCCAGAGTCTTGCCCAGCCAAAAGTGCGGTTTGTGTGTGCCAGGCTGCAAACTGACAGTCCCCCCCAATGCCCACTGTACTAAGTATATGGGCTCAAATCAGTATTTCTTTTGGGCTGGGATTAGAGATGGAAATCCTTCTTGGGCCACCCCATGCCATGCCTCTGTGGTTTTTCTAGTTTTCTGGTTTTCCTGAAATTGGGCTGTTTTTTGGGCTGGGATTACAGCTGGAAATTCTCCCAGGTCCAGTCCATATGGTCAGGGGTGTCCAAGAGAGTCCCCCAGTGCCACAGAGGCATGGCATGGGGTAACCCTAGCTCTAGGGTGCAATAGCCATATATAACAGTGCATGGGAATGGCAGATATGTGTCCAGCTCTAGGGTGTAACAGCTGCATATATGGGGAGTGCTGAGATATACCCCAGAGCTGGGTACAATGGCCACATATAACAGTTTAGCAGAGCCCTCACCATACACTGCCAGGGCCCGTCACTCCTGATCCGCAGCTCCCTACCCTCCCATGCAGTGGGTCCCAGAGGGACCAAAGCCCCGAGCTGCAGGTGCCCACTTGGGTTCTTTCTGACCCCCCTCTAGTGTGAAGCTGGGCAGCTGAGTGTGCGGACAGTACATGGAGGATCTCAGAGGCACTAGAGCCTGGAGCTACAACTAGCAGCCCAGGCATTGATAGTTCAGTAGTATAGCTTTCACCTGCCATGTTGGAGACCTGGGTTTGATTTCTGGCCAGAGGGTTGTGTTGCCTGCAAAAGGGAATCCCCACTGGGGAGGGGGGGCTTCCCTTACCTCTCTTAACCCACCCCACTGGGGTGCCTGAACCTCAAATTTTATGGGATCTGAGCCTCATATTTTGGGAAATCCTGCATCTTATATTTTGTGAACCCTGCGCCTCAAGTCTGTTGTTGATCTGTCTGTTATATGTGTCTGTTCACTTAAAATCCCTTTGACTCCCCTCTGCTCTCCTAAGTCCACCCCCCAGGTGCATCACAATAAAAATTCAATGGATTTCCATGATTTACCAAGTGAACCAAAGCGGCACCTGGTGATGAAATTGTTGCAAAGCAGGGAAAATCCCATTTTTGGGCGTAAGCCAGATCCATGTTGAAAATTTAAAAAAATAAAAGAAACCCTCATGGAAGAAATTCTGGAGCTAAAAATAAAACATGTCAGGGGTGTTTTAAATTACCATGAAGAAAACCCTAAAACAAAAAAATCAGCTGATAACTTGGATACACAGATGAGATTTAGCTAGCTTACTAGCAATTTTTGTCATGTGGACACAGAAAAAGTGTAACATGGAAACAGGAAAGGTGTAACGTGGACAAGCACCCAACATGATTTGCTAAATCCTTATGTCACCAAGTTTAGAAACCCAAGTTTATTCTGTCCAATTTGTTTTCTTTTTGAAGAATAATTTTTCACTCTTTGCATTATAATACAGCTCAAACTATACCTAACATATAATTCAGATATTTGTTAGACCAACTTGAAGGTACATTCTTAATTAACTATGACTTATGCAATATGACACTAAATCTTATGACTGGCTTTTGTAGTTGTGTTGGTTGTAAGAAATTTTCTTTAAATATAGGTCTTAAAATATTCAGTTTATGGATTTTTTGTGATGTTTGGATAATAAATGTTTATAATTATTTTCATTAGGATCCAATTTGTACCATAACCTTTATAAAAATCTATTTTGAATCAAATGTTACTGAAAAAGATCATGCTATTTTTAAAGTGAGAGACACGTAGGTTAGTCATAGTTGTTTGTGCTCCTTCATATATAACCTTACTCAGCTGTTAATTTTCTTTGTGACTCAGGATTGAAACTTCCATTGAAAGAAAGCATTCTTTTATTTTAGTATATGTTCATGCAGACACAATGTACTTTTTTTAGATGAAAGTATTCACTTAGATAACACTGAATGAAAAATGACCACATTCATAATAACTGGAGTTTCTCTCCATGTAATACATCATATTTTGGAATAAATAATTTTCAGTGAGCTAGTAATGCAAATAAAAGGATGGTTCAAAAGCCAGTTTGTTTTCTTTGTTAGTATGGTCCCTAAAATAGAAGGGTTGCTTATAACTAGAGATGGGCATAAACTGTATTTTTACATCCAGCACTTGGCAGTGACTTTCTACAGTGGGTGTTCTCCTCAGGAGCACTGGAACTATCCAACTCAAAAGTAAAGATCTATGAGAGATACAGCTTTCTCAACAACTTTCCCAAGGCTACAGAACTTGTTTTTTTGAAGAGAACAGGGTGGTAATGGACCTTGACACTTTTAGATCCAAATGTAAGACTCGGCTCTACACCCTAGCTTTATAATAAACCATTTTAAAGGCAAACAAATCAACCAGGCCCTCTCACCCCCAAAGCACACTACCTCTCACTATTAGAGGTTAAGAGAGCATCAAGTACATTAGATACCAATACAATACTAACTTTATTTTTCTGCCGTTTTCTTTCATTAACTAAACGATTTAGATAAAGTTGGTGCCAGGCATGGTATAAGCACCTAACTGGTGTTAGCCTTTCCTCCATCCCATGAGCATGGACAGAAGGCTTGTATTTGAGTGCCTGGATTTCAATCTATGTCTATACTGATGAAAGATTTTTGTGGAAGGTGTGCAGACGTGTTGTTTAATTAAAAAGAGGGAACTGTTGACACAAAAGTGACATTTGTGACAAATATGTCAGTCAGAGTAGCTGTAATATGTATGGGCCTCCATGTGTATGTGACTCAGAGCAGACAGCCAGGCTACAGTATCAGACTGATGTAGTATAACCGAAGCCTGTGTTTGCATCTCAAAGGGAGCCAATACCCTAGTGCTGAAATCTGTCCAGAACCAGATGTAACAAGCTGTAGTGGCAAACGCATGAAGTATTGACTGGATTGTTGCTAGAATGTTTAGATAAATTGTGAGAGAGATAGTAGTGTAAAAGAAAGAAAATAAGAACGTATCCTGCTGCTAAAGGTATGCATCCCCAATTAAGTGATACCTTTCATATCCACAAGGAAGAATCTGGTCTGATCCAGCTCCAAAGGTTTCAGTGAAACAAAGAAATTTTAAATAAAGCCTATCAGGAATCTTTGATTAAAATCTGAATATAAGTCGGGTGCACCCAAGCTGTGCTCCCTTCTCCAATTAGAAAGGATGGGTGGCCAGGCAGGAGTGCTGTGAGAGGGACCTGTGATATTGCCTAGATCCCCCTATTCTCTACAGAGTCAGGACAGGACAAAAAATGGCTTTACTATATACAGATTTATTTAATATACAATGATAAATATATACAAAATCCAAACAGAATATTATTATTGAATATATACAATATATCCTCTACATAGGAGATTATATCCTATGATTAGTGTCCAGGAGATTATATCACCAGCCACGGGTCCAGGGCCCAGCACAGGCATATAACCAGTCTGAAAAAGGTAAGCACAGGTAAGTCCATAAAAGCATTAAAATATAGGCAATTGGCAATGAATCTTATCAAACCACGAGAAGAGGACTAACAAGGAATTCAATGGAACAGGTACCTACATATGCCATGTACAAGAGTTAAATAACAAATTGCATTAAAATACAAAATATGAGGTGCACACACACTGTATAGTGTCACCACCCCTGAAAGTACCAACTCCCTGATGTCACCCTGGGAGCATTGACACCACTCCCAAAAAGGGGCCGGGGGGAGTGGGTGGGGAGAAGAAGTCCCCAGTGCTGCCAGCTCCTCTTGGGCCTGACTGGGCCCCTTCTCTCAGTCTGTTAGTCCCATCCAAGGGCTGCCTCCCCTGTGGGAAGCCTTTCCTCACTAATTCACAGTTCTTCTGTGCGAGATGGGGTCTGTGTCACCCCTGCTGGGGGTTTCTCCTACTGATGCAGATGCAGGCCTCTGGCTCTTGCAGGGCTCTCTGTCCCCTCACTGTCTGTCCCAAATCACTCCAGGCACCAAGGGCTCTGCACGGTACTCACTGTTGGGAGTTCAGGGCGCCTTCTGTGGCTCCAAGGCCCAGGTAGTTGCCCGGGACCAGTTGTGCACTAAGCGTGCATGGGCATCCTGGCCACATGCCAGGAAAGGATGGACCCAAGCCACCTTGTGCAGCTCCTAGGGTCTGGGTCCCACCAGACTGTACTGTGCCGCACTGCCAACTCCGGATCCCGCATGCCGGAGGCAGGGAAGTTACAGACTTGAGCTGCCTTGTGCAACTATCAGGGTCTGGTCCACTCCCAGACCCTCTGTTTAGTGCTGTCTGCACTGGGTTCCCTGGCCATGTGCCAGGGGTTGCAGACCAAAGCATTCTCATGCCACTCCCAGGGTCTGGTCTCTGTGCACTGCTGCATGCACTGGTTGGAGACCCGAGCTGCCTCATGTCACTCTGCACACTGCCAGGGATGGATGCCATCCACCACTCTGGGTCCAGTGGGATGCATCTTCGAGGGGGTCTTCAGGACAACTGGAATCACACCACTGGCCTGCTCATACAAGCTCTTCTTCCTTCCACTCTCTTTTCTGTCCTTTGATGCATCTGCTGCATGCTGGGCATGCTGTTCCTTTTATTCTCTCTGGATGCTCCAGCCCCACCAGGCAGGGGGCAAGGGATAGGATAAGTTCCTCCCAGCAATTACCTGATTGGTGGATGTGCTCCAGCAATCACAACAGAGATTCTCTGAGCCTGGGCAGGCCAGTCTGCATTGGTATGTCCGCCACATTAAGATCATGTTTACCAGCCACCCATAAATAGGGGATTTCATAGATTTCATAGACATTAGTGCTGGAAGGGACCTCATAAAATCATTGGGTCCATCCCCCTGCCCAAGGGGCAGGAAGTCAGCTAGGGTCAAAGTATCCCAGCAAGATAAACATCCAAATGTTTCTTGAAAGTGTCCAGAGTAGGTGCTTGCATCACCTCCAGAGGGAGTCTGTTCCAGGCCTTGGGGGCTCAGACAGTAAAGAAGTTTTTCCTTATGTCCAGCCTAAAATGGTCTTGCAGGAGTATGTGACCATTTGACCTTGTCATCCCCTGGGGTGCTGTGGTGAACAGGTGTTCCCCCAGATCCTCATGCACACCCCTTATGTACTTATAGGCTGCTACCAAGTCACCCCTGAGCTTGCACTTCTCTAAGCTGAGGAGTCCCATAGCTCGCAGCCTCTCTTCATAAGGCCTGTTCTCTTGCCCTGTGAACATGCACGTGGCTCTCCTCTGGACTCTCTCAAGCTTCTCCATGTCTTTCCTAAATCATTGAGCCCAGAACTGGATGCAGTACTCCAGCTGCAGCCTCACCAAGGCTGAGTACAGCGGGAGGATGACATCCTGGGTCTTTCTCGAGATGCATCGGTAGATGCAAGCCAGAGTTTTGTTCACTTTGCCAGCCACAGTATTGCATTGGCGGCTCATATTCATCTTGTGGTAAATCATGATCCCCAAGTCTCTTTTGGTCATGGAGCTAGTGAGTATAGCATTGCCAAGCCTATAAGTCTGATGCAGGTGTATATTCCTGAGGTGGTGCACCTTGCATTTCTCTGTACTGAATGCCATCAGGTTTTCATCCACCCACCTTGCAAACCTATTAAGGTCAGCCTGGATCACCAGCCTATCCTTAAGTGTGGACATTCTTCCCCGAAGTTTGGTGTCATCAGCGAACTTGGCCAGTCTGCTTTTGACACCAGTGTCCAGATCATTTATGAAAACATTAAAGAGTACAGGTCTGATAATGGAGCCTTGGGGGATGCCACTAGTCACTGAGTGCCATATTGATTCAGTTCCATCAACTACCACTCTTTGGGTCTGACCTCGGAGCCAGTTCCCCAACCATTGGACTGTGGAGTAGTCAAGGCCACAGTTGCCCAATTTTTCCATGAGGACATCATGGGACACCAGGTCAAAGGCTTTTTTAACATCCAAAATATGACATCAACCTCTTTCCTTTTGTCCAGGTGATACATAACCTGGTCATAGAAGGAAATGAGATTGGTCAAGCAAGACCCATGCTGGCTATCCCTCAGAATGTTGCCTTCTGTTAGCCTGTCAAGAATGGATTCTTTGATATTTTTTTCCAAAATCTTTCCAGGGATTGAGGTCAAACTGATTGGCCTGTAATTTCCCAGGTCTTCTTTCCTTCCTTTCTTGAAGATGGGCACCACATTAGATGAAAGATTGGAAACAGCATATTGATGATTCTAAAAGCTATGGGAAACCTCAACCCTGCCATCTACTCCATTTCTTAGATGCCTGACTGGGAGGCATTATTCATGATTTCACAGCTAAACAAGGTTAAACTGATTGCCATATTTTGAATGAGGAGAGAATTTTTCCCCAGGCAAGGACTGGTTTTCATGGGCGAAGGAGGAGGACTGAAGTTCCTACCTCTTTAGTCGGAGGTGTGGCCTATTTTCTAAAATAAACTGGTTATATTTGTCCAACTACTGCATGGTAGTCGCCCTGTCTCTCCTATGTCCATCCTGCCACCTCTCATCAGTATATTTACCATATATTTGGAGAAGCATTTAGTGGGAGATATCTGGATGAGTTTTGTGGTTGCAGTGTACAGGACAGGCTGGAATTAATATTCTTGTTGAACCTGTAGGTCAAGTGTTCATTAAATGGTTGCTTGTGGTTGCAGGACTTGGCATTTAACTCATTAGGTCCCTTCATGCCTTATGTTCCAATGTTGATTTATTTCCTCGTTTGAAACTTTTTCTGTCCTTATTGATTTTTTTCTGCTATGACTAATCAATGACAAGCTGCATTACATTTGTATTTTCTAAGAAAAAAATGGTTTATTTCCAGGAAGCCCTGTACATTTTTTTGGATAGTAGATAGGACTGGGAGCAGTCCAGCAGCAATAAAATCATTGCAAAGGGGGAAACTGTCTCTCAAAATTTGATTGTGCCTCTGCGAGAGTGGTCCCCATAAAAGCCTCAGATCAGTGTTATACTCATTTTGTTGACCAGTTAATGCATGGTTGTAGGACAGTGTAGATTTGCACCTTGTGGGTGCAAATAGGATGTATAGTGTAAGGTACAACACTAGTTGGAGCCTAGTGTAAAGCATAGTGCCTTCCACGGGTAGATACAGGGGGTGCAATGGTGCAGTTACACTGTCTTTGATTCTTGCTCCACCCAACCCAAACTTTAAAACCAACTGCCTTGGACAGGCAGCAGCATTTCTATTTAGGCAGTGCTGGGGGGAGTTAATTGACTCCATGGCTTACTATAATGTACCTGATTCTTGCTAATCTCTCTTCACTCCACAGATGTTAACAGCTCCCTCTCCTTTTTAATGGTCTTAATGTTCCATTAATCAAGTTATCCTTCATTCTGAAATTTTGCTGTCTGTTAGCTATGCCTGGTAATCTCTCTTTTATTTCACAGCCCTTCAGATTGTTCTCAGTTAGCGCTAAACACCATAACTCAGGTGTGGAAATATTAACTCAGGTGTGGAAATGACTGACAGTGAGATGTTGGATGCACTCTCAAGATGCTCAAGAAGCCTATATTTTATTTTATGAATCTGAATAAGAGATGTACATTTAACTACAACAACTACGGGACTAATAGAACAATATTTTGGGACTATTTTTGCATAGTGTGTTGTGTTTTTAAATTAAATATATAAAATAAAAAATAGCACCCATCCCAGTAAAGTTATATTTGTTTTTGCTTTGATTTTAAACTCAAGAATATATCATTGGGCCTCCAGTGTATTAGTAGAGCTTCTAGTTTCTTCTTAACTGGAGAAAAATGTGAGGTTTTTTGTGTTGTGTTTATACAGGATGATGCACCCCACCATCTGTACCTTTTCAGACTTCTAGATCCACCCATGTGCTACTTACTTAACTTTGGACTAACATAGCCAACTGTCTCTGTGCCACATTTGTGCTAGTTATGCAACTGTGCCCCTTACACTTTAACCTGTTTTATGACCAGCTTACATCCAAGTGTAACGTTATGTTCTTGGATTCCATTTCCTGCATTCCATTTCCTTGTATCCTGCTCTATTTCCATGCACGTTGAACTAGGTGACGTTCCAATATAATGGAAGACACTTTAATTCTGTTTGCTTGCCCCATGAAATAATTAATAGATGTTTTAATGCATGGTTAGTTAATTAATATAGTAGCCAAGGTTGGTCATAACTATCCATAACAGTCTACCTGATTTGCTTACAGCCACCTATAATACATCCTGCTGTAACAGGGAACCCTTGCCCTGTTACTGCCGGAAGGCTAAGGATCCAGCAGGATCAGCAAGGGCCCTTGAAGACCAGGTTCTTTGAGGCATGGGTAAAGACAGATGCAAGGCATCTAGGAAGAAGCCCCAGCTGGTGAGTGGCAAGAGGGAAAGAGATACTGTTCCTGCAACAGCCAGTGGGTCTGCCCTGGGGAGTGGCTGAGGGGATTGCAGCCACAGGGCAGGAAGTATGCAGGTCTGAGACTAATGAACATATGTATCGGCCATCCCTTGATATTAGGATGATGTCTGCCGGGGGGGAGGGACAGGGGGTGGATTACTGGTGAGTTTTAAAGTGGATGAGGAGTTCAATCTTTGCTCTGCAAGTTTTTCCATCCTCTCCTTGGACTGTAACCTTGTCATTGAGGAGAGGTTTGTGTGTTCCAGTGACCATCAGAGCTATGTCATCTGGAGTCATATACTCCTGGTAGGGTCTCCCCTGGTGAACAGATCTGAGGTGAGTTCCCAGACTAAGCATGGTCCAAACTAATGAAGACCCCAATGGTGGAACAGGCATTCTTGAGGACCTGCTGGTTCTCTGTGGCTGTGAAGGTGGATGAGGTCTACAGGAGGTTTCTGGTTGTCTAATGAACAGCCCCTGTGCTCAATCCAGGCAATAATCCAGGCTGATCAGAAGTGGATGGATTAAGGAGAATAAATAAGATTGCTGTCAGGCTGGAGAGGCATTCAAGCCCTGTCTAGGGAGGAGGCAGGACTCCCAAGTGGACCATGGTGGTATCCAGAAGCAATAAGGGGATTACTTGTGGGTAAGAACTGAGAGTGTTTTGTTTACTTTCTCCTTTCTCCCTGCCATAGGACCAAGAAGGGATAAGGAGTTTAATTTATGTTATCTTTGTTTGTGAGTGCCTGGAGGGGTGGTATCTGAGCTTGAGATGGTTGCTGGTGTTTGTTTCACTTTCATGGGAGGACTGGAGGTGGCTGTGAAGGGGGGTGGAGATTGTATTGCAGGCACCTTGAAGTTCTCTGTGAGGTTATCCCCCCGTAGACAAGAGGGTCACTCATGGGGGTGGGGGTGGGGGGGCGGGAAAGAGAATTTAACCTCTTTAAGGCTGGAGGACCAGGGGGTCCAGAGCCCCAACCATGGGACTTGACTCTTAGTCATTCCACTGCTCCCAAGAAGCCAAGGCCAGAATAAGTGGGCCTTGGACTGAAGGTAGCAGCTAGAGAAAATAGGCCCAGACCTAGGGGGTCAGGGCCTGGAAAAATGTAAAAGAGGATGGAGCTCAGCAACCCAAACGAAAACCCCACTCTAAGACTCAGAACTCTTCCCATATAGTAGTTCCATCAAGGCATCGCAGGTGAGATACAGGATAACAGTTCAGAAAAGCTAAAGTGGGAGCAGGCTAGCTGGCCACAGGGTATTTCTGCCTCTCAGCAGAGCTAGTTCTGCCACACCTACCAATATCCGTAAGATCATCACAACCTCTATTTACAATTAACGCTTTATAAGCTGTCTATGGATTTACACTAGTTATAAAATGTGAGAACTTGATTAATGAAGTTTACAGCTATCTTCAGAAACATTGGAAAAGCTGTTGACAAGTAATAGCTTTGACAAATACATAGCAGACACTCAATTGGTCAACATCTTGCAAGTCTGCACAGGGGTCTCCTCTGTGGTTTCTCAACAAGCTTGTATTTAACTTAATGTTAAATGTTTCAAATTTTAAATAAACCACAGTTAAGTATAAGACTTTGCAACAGTTCTGCCTCAAGCATTTTAACTAGTTTGTATGGAGTTGAAAGAAATAATCCAGGCCATGTTGTATTAGACCCATCCATTTTTTCTTGCAACTGTAAAGTTCCCTATTTTCACCATTGCTTATATAAATATTTTTTTCCAAGACAAGTACTGTTCATACAGCCTAGCCATACTTATTCATGATTCCAAAATTACACTCGGATACAGCCAGCAGGTGTACTAAAAGTGGGATTCCTATTGTGCTCCTCCAGTTAACTACATAAACAACATAAATTAACTATTCCCAGCTGGATTATTATTATTGTTGTTGGTTCAGGCAAAGAAGCAAAATTTTGACAACAATTAGCACATGTAGTACAATACTTAAGTCTAGAGCCATTTAGCAATCTCATTTACATTCACAGATATCTGACTCAGATGAGATGCAATTAAACAGATAATGACAGAGTCCAATAAAGCATGCATTGTAATTGTGTTTGTTTTTTTGTGAGTACTAATCAAGATTTTGTAAGCCAAATTTTCAGAGAGGTGTGTGCCAGGCCTCTATTTCTATGCATGAAAATACCATATTTACTTGAATACAAAACAGGGTTCCCCACCATCAGCATCATGGGGAAGAACCTCTTCTCTTACATTCACATACAAGGAAACCTCATTAAACAACTACCAAAAGCAGTATGTGCTCAGTAATGGAAACCAACTGTGAAGTTGATTAAATGCAGTCAAGATGGCGCATGCTCATAAAACACATGGCCCATATGAGGCAAACATACTGATAGGAACCTTGCTTGGCCCTTTAAAAAAATCAAGCATGTATTCCCTCCATAGGGACTGGCACTGGGGCCTGGAGATACTGCCTGGAGGTAAAGCCAGTCCTGACACCCCTTGGTGCCAAAATGCTTGATCTTAGCCAAGAACCTACCACACGGATAGGTTAGTGCAACCCATCTGAATAAAATTTACGGTAATGCCAATTGCACTCAGTCCCCCCCAGCGCTGCCTCTTTTTCAAGTCATGGAAAGTCACTACATTGAATAGAATTTGATTTCCTATTCACTTCCACAGCTGAGCTGCACCTTTCTTTCCCATTCCCAATGATTCCTGTTTCTTCACCAGCCTTAAATGTCTGGCAAACATCACCAAATGGAGCCGCAAACAGTCTACCCCATATCCCTCTGTCAGCCCTTCTCCCAGGCTGTCACATGATTACTGTGGCCCTGCCATTCATGAGGTGGAGCTGGAGCTGGTTGTCCTGCACCTCATTTGTATATACATTTTTGAGGATCTCCCAGGAGTTATGGCAAGAACACCCAGTTCCAGTCATGAGTGGTGGCATGGAGGGGGGCAAAAATGCATCAGTTCTTCAGTGAACCAAGTCAATGGGTTCTATATGCAAACTACTACAGGTATGGTTTTTTTCAAGGGCAGTGTTAAAAATATGGCCCTCACTTCCATGTGCTCAGGGAGAGCAGGGTGTGATGGTAAGTGGGAAGGGAAGGAGCTACAGTGGGGAGAAGATGGGGGGAGGCAGACAGCAAGGGAGCTACCTGATCCCCTAGATCTATTTTCCCTGTGTAGCAGTGGGAAGGGAACAAATTCAAGGCAAACCTCCAATGATTAGATTCTAAATCTGGAAAATTATAACAAATGTATACATTTTCCTTATATCAAGTCTAATTATTGGGGTGTCATTTTATACTCAGGGTCATCTTATATTTGAATTAATATGGTATGGATACAGCTGTACGTGTCCACCTTTTGCAGGTGGTAATATTGTATTTCAATTGAGCACAAGTGCAAGTGACAGTACAAGTCATATGGTGGCTCCATATAAAAAATATAGGAATAATTATTTGTTTAAATAACTGTTGAACGAATTATAGAACAACTGAAAATACTATGCACAGGCACAATCCTACATCCAACGTTCTAGAATTTGGGGATGGAGAAAAGTCTTTCTCTTTAAGCCTCGCTGTAGTGGTGCTATGCTGATTACAGTGTTTTCTGCTGGACATTTTTCTCTATTATTTTTATATATCCAATATAACAACAGCCAATTTTCATATACCACCAGACTTAGCAAGCAGAAGTTACAGTGTAATACACCAGAGTGACAGTTGATTAGAAGTCAAATACTGAAATCTGCCTTAATACTATACTATGAGGGCTATCTTCTATATGCAAACAGGTTTAATTAGTGCAGTAGCATTAATTGATTATTCAGGAAAAGTAGTAATAAATTAGTGTAGGTTTACTCACAAGACAGCAAAAATCATAACTGAAGCAAATTTTACTGAGAAATAGGAATGTAAATTAAGATTTTCCCTTTACAGTATTGTGTACACCAAGACAGTGTTTCATTTCCTGCCAACCCCTTGCCCTGGTCTGTCTTTTCCAGGCACCCCATTTAATTTCATTTAGCATTAATTTCGACATGCAGTCCCAGACCTGGTGAACTGGGTCAGACCCAGCATATTGCGTTGGACCTAGCATACAGGCTGGCAGTAGGCTCAGGAGAAGGCTTATCTCCCAGCTGCTGCTGCTTTAGTTTCTATAAAGACTTTTTTTTTCTTTAAGCTGCCTTT
>NW_017729022.1:79375730-79381810 GCF_001723915.1 Gavialis gangeticus
TTCCCAGACTAAGCATGGTCCAAACTAATGAAGACCCCAATGGTGGAACAGGCATTCTTGAGGACCTGCTGGTTCTCTGTGGCTGTGAAGGTGGATGAGGTCTACAGGAGGTTTCTGGTTGTCTAATGAACAGCCCCTGTGCTCAATCCAGGCAATAATCCAGGCTGATCAGAAGTGGATGGATTAAGGAGAATAAATAAGATTGCTGTCAGGCTGGAGAGGCATTCAAGCCCTGTCTAGGGAGGAGGCAGGACTCCCAAGTGGACCATGGTGGTATCCAGAAGCAATAAGGGGATTACTTGTGGGTAAGAACTGAGAGTGTTTTGTTTACTTTCTCCTTTCTCCCTGCCATAGGACCAAGAAGGGATAAGGAGTTTAATTTATGTTATCTTTGTTTGTGAGTGCCTGGAGGGGTGGTATCTGAGCTTGAGATGGTTGCTGGTGTTTGTTTCACTTTCATGGGAGGACTGGAGGTGGCTGTGAAGGGGGGTGGAGATTGTATTGCAGGCACCTTGAAGTTCTCTGTGAGGTTATCCCCCCGTAGACAAGAGGGTCACTCATGGGGGTGGGGGTGGGGGGGCGGGAAAGAGAATTTAACCTCTTTAAGGCTGGAGGACCAGGGGGTCCAGAGCCCCAACCATGGGACTTGACTCTTAGTCATTCCACTGCTCCCAAGAAGCCAAGGCCAGAATAAGTGGGCCTTGGACTGAAGGTAGCAGCTAGAGAAAATAGGCCCAGACCTAGGGGGTCAGGGCCTGGAAAAATGTAAAAGAGGATGGAGCTCAGCAACCCAAACGAAAACCCCACTCTAAGACTCAGAACTCTTCCCATATAGTAGTTCCATCAAGGCATCGCAGGTGAGATACAGGATAACAGTTCAGAAAAGCTAAAGTGGGAGCAGGCTAGCTGGCCACAGGGTATTTCTGCCTCTCAGCAGAGCTAGTTCTGCCACACCTACCAATATCCGTAAGATCATCACAACCTCTATTTACAATTAACGCTTTATAAGCTGTCTATGGATTTACACTAGTTATAAAATGTGAGAACTTGATTAATGAAGTTTACAGCTATCTTCAGAAACATTGGAAAAGCTGTTGACAAGTAATAGCTTTGACAAATACATAGCAGACACTCAATTGGTCAACATCTTGCAAGTCTGCACAGGGGTCTCCTCTGTGGTTTCTCAACAAGCTTGTATTTAACTTAATGTTAAATGTTTCAAATTTTAAATAAACCACAGTTAAGTATAAGACTTTGCAACAGTTCTGCCTCAAGCATTTTAACTAGTTTGTATGGAGTTGAAAGAAATAATCCAGGCCATGTTGTATTAGACCCATCCATTTTTTCTTGCAACTGTAAAGTTCCCTATTTTCACCATTGCTTATATAAATATTTTTTTCCAAGACAAGTACTGTTCATACAGCCTAGCCATACTTATTCATGATTCCAAAATTACACTCGGATACAGCCAGCAGGTGTACTAAAAGTGGGATTCCTATTGTGCTCCTCCAGTTAACTACATAAACAACATAAATTAACTATTCCCAGCTGGATTATTATTATTGTTGTTGGTTCAGGCAAAGAAGCAAAATTTTGACAACAATTAGCACATGTAGTACAATACTTAAGTCTAGAGCCATTTAGCAATCTCATTTACATTCACAGATATCTGACTCAGATGAGATGCAATTAAACAGATAATGACAGAGTCCAATAAAGCATGCATTGTAATTGTGTTTGTTTTTTTGTGAGTACTAATCAAGATTTTGTAAGCCAAATTTTCAGAGAGGTGTGTGCCAGGCCTCTATTTCTATGCATGAAAATACCATATTTACTTGAATACAAAACAGGGTTCCCCACCATCAGCATCATGGGGAAGAACCTCTTCTCTTACATTCACATACAAGGAAACCTCATTAAACAACTACCAAAAGCAGTATGTGCTCAGTAATGGAAACCAACTGTGAAGTTGATTAAATGCAGTCAAGATGGCGCATGCTCATAAAACACATGGCCCATATGAGGCAAACATACTGATAGGAACCTTGCTTGGCCCTTTAAAAAAATCAAGCATGTATTCCCTCCATAGGGACTGGCACTGGGGCCTGGAGATACTGCCTGGAGGTAAAGCCAGTCCTGACACCCCTTGGTGCCAAAATGCTTGATCTTAGCCAAGAACCTACCACACGGATAGGTTAGTGCAACCCATCTGAATAAAATTTACGGTAATGCCAATTGCACTCAGTCCCCCCCAGCGCTGCCTCTTTTTCAAGTCATGGAAAGTCACTACATTGAATAGAATTTGATTTCCTATTCACTTCCACAGCTGAGCTGCACCTTTCTTTCCCATTCCCAATGATTCCTGTTTCTTCACCAGCCTTAAATGTCTGGCAAACATCACCAAATGGAGCCGCAAACAGTCTACCCCATATCCCTCTGTCAGCCCTTCTCCCAGGCTGTCACATGATTACTGTGGCCCTGCCATTCATGAGGTGGAGCTGGAGCTGGTTGTCCTGCACCTCATTTGTATATACATTTTTGAGGATCTCCCAGGAGTTATGGCAAGAACACCCAGTTCCAGTCATGAGTGGTGGCATGGAGGGGGGCAAAAATGCATCAGTTCTTCAGTGAACCAAGTCAATGGGTTCTATATGCAAACTACTACAGGTATGGTTTTTTTCAAGGGCAGTGTTAAAAATATGGCCCTCACTTCCATGTGCTCAGGGAGAGCAGGGTGTGATGGTAAGTGGGAAGGGAAGGAGCTACAGTGGGGAGAAGATGGGGGGAGGCAGACAGCAAGGGAGCTACCTGATCCCCTAGATCTATTTTCCCTGTGTAGCAGTGGGAAGGGAACAAATTCAAGGCAAACCTCCAATGATTAGATTCTAAATCTGGAAAATTATAACAAATGTATACATTTTCCTTATATCAAGTCTAATTATTGGGGTGTCATTTTATACTCAGGGTCATCTTATATTTGAATTAATATGGTATGGATACAGCTGTACGTGTCCACCTTTTGCAGGTGGTAATATTGTATTTCAATTGAGCACAAGTGCAAGTGACAGTACAAGTCATATGGTGGCTCCATATAAAAAATATAGGAATAATTATTTGTTTAAATAACTGTTGAACGAATTATAGAACAACTGAAAATACTATGCACAGGCACAATCCTACATCCAACGTTCTAGAATTTGGGGATGGAGAAAAGTCTTTCTCTTTAAGCCTCGCTGTAGTGGTGCTATGCTGATTACAGTGTTTTCTGCTGGACATTTTTCTCTATTATTTTTATATATCCAATATAACAACAGCCAATTTTCATATACCACCAGACTTAGCAAGCAGAAGTTACAGTGTAATACACCAGAGTGACAGTTGATTAGAAGTCAAATACTGAAATCTGCCTTAATACTATACTATGAGGGCTATCTTCTATATGCAAACAGGTTTAATTAGTGCAGTAGCATTAATTGATTATTCAGGAAAAGTAGTAATAAATTAGTGTAGGTTTACTCACAAGACAGCAAAAATCATAACTGAAGCAAATTTTACTGAGAAATAGGAATGTAAATTAAGATTTTCCCTTTACAGTATTGTGTACACCAAGACAGTGTTTCATTTCCTGCCAACCCCTTGCCCTGGTCTGTCTTTTCCAGGCACCCCATTTAATTTCATTTAGCATTAATTTCGACATGCAGTCCCAGACCTGGTGAACTGGGTCAGACCCAGCATATTGCGTTGGACCTAGCATACAGGCTGGCAGTAGGCTCAGGAGAAGGCTTATCTCCCAGCTGCTGCTGCTTTAGTTTCTATAAAGACTTTTTTTTTCTTTAAGCTGCCTTTGAAAAAAACAGATGCAAATTATATATGGGGACAGGCAGTATCAAAGAAAGTATGCTCCCTGTCTCAGATCTCAACAAGTCAGAGAGATCAGAGCTAGTACTTGGACAAAGCACCCTTTGTCCAATGACTGATTAAAATGGAGAGGACCTACAGCTTTTGTGGAGCATTAGCTCTGCTGGTCTGAGCATACTTTTCTTTCAGTGAGGACTTTTCCTGCTCCGTCTGTATTATAGCTTTATTTTATGTCAAGAGAAGCATTGGGAACTAAACAAGATGTGAAGTTTTGGCCGTCAGTTGATTATTGTCCTGAAACGAGTGCTTGCAGATGTTTTTTATGTTTTTTTATTGGTGCTTGTTAATAATTGTATTTTGGGTGAAATATTTAGGAAAGTGATAAAATGTTGGAACTGAGAATCACCAGAAATTTAATAGTGGAGAGCTGAACTATGATATAACATTTGGATCAAAAGTTAATCCCAGTGATGTTACTGCAAAGCTTTATGCTTGGTGTTATATTAAAAATATATTATCTTGGTTCTCTACTTCTACTGAGATTTAAACTACTGGAAAGAATAAGCTATATGTATATAATAGATGTAAAAAATTATCTCAGTACCACTTTCCTTCATGACTTTAGTTTACAATCATCCAGTTCAAAATGTGAATCCTGTTATTAAATATCAGTCAGGTCAATAAACTTGCTAATGTTTTACAGATGTCTCCACATCTCCCCTGTGTCAGATAAAGTCTTTATTTCCCCTGTAAAGGATATAGTTATTTGTATGAGCATATATTCATGAAAGTCATGAGGGATGTATGATTATCTAGAATTCACTGATTAACTTGTTGGATGTGGACTGCATGTTCAGTGACATGGAAAAGACCAAGTGCAAAATGTCCCTTTCCTAAAAACAACATCAAAGCAAAGCAAGTCATCATAAATAGGGTTGGATACTGAATGATAAAAATATAGTTCAGAAAGGTACTTAAGGAAGTCAAACCCCCTTCTCAAGGTAGGATCATTCCTGTTTAAACCATCACTTTCAAGTATTTGTTTAACTTGCTTTTAAACACTTCCAAGGATGAAGATTCTACAGCCTCTCTTAACAGTCTGTTCCAGTGCTTAACTGCCCTTATAATGAGAAAGTTATTTCTAAAATGCAACCTCAATTTTCCTTGTTGCACATTGGGCAGCTCTACACATACACTTTAATGTGCATTAGCCTATTTTAATGTGCATTAGAGTCACGAAAAAACCCATGGGCACTTTTACATGTACTGCAGTGGTGAGGGGGTGGCACTTTAATTAGAGTGGCTCTGAGAGCTGTTCTAATTAAAGTGCTGCAGCGTCTCATGTATCAGCATCCCCATGCTTCAAAATGGCAGTGGAGGTAATTGAACTAAATGTCATTCGGTAAGTTTTAGTTCAAGTTCTGAAGTTTGGTGATGCTGATACATGCGATGTGCAAGGCTGTTGGAGCATGGTAATTATGCAAATATTCAAGTCTGCTCTGATGCGTTGTAATTACAGTTCATCAAAGTAGCCTCCGTGCTCATGTATAGGCATCTCATGTACTTTCACTAATGCACATTAAAACAGGCTAATGCACCTTTTTCTAGTACCTCACAAAGGAAGTACTAAATTTAATGCACATTAGTAAAAGCACATTAATGAACCTGTAGACATGTCCATTAAGACCACTGTTTCCTGTCCTTTTCCCTATGGCAACTGACAACAGCCCACATCATCCTCTTTATAAACACCCTTCAGGTATTTGAAGACCTTTGTCAAATCCCCCTTACTTAGTCTTTTCTCCAGACTGAATAATCCTAGTTATGCCAACATTTTCTTATAAATATGTTCCCTAGACCTCTAATCAAAGATCAGAAGGAGAGAGAGGTTGCAAAAATATACTTTGTAATAATTATTAGAATTACCATATATTCTTACATACTATACAATCCTAAATCATGCACATTTTATTAGAGGTAGACTGAAGAAAATCCCCACCCCACACCAAGAATTATAGCTGCATACTGTAGGGACAGAGCCTAATCTTTAGCTCACTGAGAGTCAGCCTTAGGGAAAATGCTCCCTGGACAAACTTGTATTTTTTTGCCTTCCCCCCACCACCCCCTACACCCCTGCCCTAGTGCCCTTCCCCTTCAGTTACCAGCACTGTGAGGGGGGTATGTCATTGGGTGTGGGGGGATGTGTATGCAGGTGGGGGGGG
>NW_017729022.1:79381820-79385385 GCF_001723915.1 Gavialis gangeticus
AGGGGAGGTTGGGGGTTTGGGGGCTGTGCTTGAGGGGAACATGTACACCAGCAGCAGCCAGTGGCAGGGGACCCTATGGGCTATCGTGAGACAGTGCAAGTCCACTCACTTGAGATGCTGGCCTGGTGCTGGGCAGCAGGGTCATGGGGACAGTGGTGCTCAGCATAGAGTGGCAGGAAGGACAGGCAACAAGGCAACAGGTAAGACTGCCCACACAGGAAGCCCAGCCCCAGCTATAGGGTGCCACCACCTGGGTGCCCATGCCCTCACCCTTGGCAGTGGTGGTGGTGGTCAGGGGGCCGCAGCTCAGCCCCCATCACCAGCAGGTTGGTGATTGTTAAGCCCTTGGCATGCAAACTGGGGCTGGCCAGCTGCATTCTCTTCTTTGTGGGGACCGCTGCTTGTCCTTGGCCCAGCCCTTGGTGCCTTCCTCCTGGCCCATCATGCTGCCTGGTAGTGCCCACTGTTGCTACTACCAAGGGGCTTTTTATTCTGCTGCCCCAGCCCACTGGCTTCAATCATCTCTGGGCATGGCCAGGACACTCAGCCTTCCTTTCTTGCTTAACCAAAAGCTGAAACCCTATCTCCTGCTAAAGAGTGGCCTCCCTGGGTAGAGCTACAGTTTGGAAACGGCTAAAACCATTCTACAAGTCTGAGAAATGTAAAAATATAAGTATTAAGAAGTGAAAAGAGGACAGTGACACTATGGGCTGGTATTGGGAGAACTTGTCAAAAATAGAAGAGTGAAGAGAAGATCCGAGTATGTCAAAGGAGATGCAAACAAATGGAACATGTTTTGAGCCAATTTTGTTCACTTTCATTGCTGTGTAGCTTAACTGATGTGCAAGAATGTGCTTTAAAAAAAGTCATCCACTCTCTTTTCTGATGGGCCTCACTTTTCCCTCTCAGTCTTCTCCATCACAGGTCTACCTCAATACCCTTTCTCTGGATTATTTTATCTGTTCATACAACTTCAACCACCATTTTTATGCTAATGACTTAGATACTTATCTTCCTGGTCTCACCTGTCTGTAGTCAATTTCATTCCTCTCTAGTTGACACAAAATATTTGTGTCAACTAGAGAGGAACACAACCCAAAGATCATCTTCCTACCCTATCTGACCAAATACCCCAACCCATGAGATCTCCACTCTCCACTGTACCAAGTTTAACAAAAAATTAACTAAAGAAGCTAAACTGGGGAAGCCAAGGATTTGTTTTTTAAATCAACAGCTGAGTACTGGATTGGCCTTGAAAATGAGCAAAAAAATATGAAGATGAAGATGATGAATAAAGTCTGTCCATGCTGTTCCCTTTCAATTTTAGCAGAAATATGGAAAGGAATTATATCTCTGCTCTCGGGTAGAATCTTATTTCTATTACTATGAACCCCCAGAAACTACAGCAAAGTCAGAGAAAAACTGCACAAAAGAGGTTGAACAAAGACATGTAAAGGCTGTTTAATCATTGTGGTTTACCTGACAGGGTAATTAAATGCTGTAGCAAGAGGTGGACAGACATTTTTCTTATATAACTTAGTGCATGTTTTCTCATTAAATGTTTGCATCACGCTCCACAGGTAAAAACCACATGGGGCTTTGAGCTCTATTAATATTTAAAATGTGTAATCTATGAATAAAATATGCCATTTAACATGTTGTCTTCCACCACAAAGTACTATTAAAAATGTATGCCCATGAGGGGGTTTGTGAACCTTTCCGTAAATTACTGAGTAGTTTTATGATAAGTAGCAATATTGTTTAAGGAGCACCTTGATGACCCCCTTTTTTAAAATAGCTGTTATGTATTGTTAAACACACTATGCAGCCTGTAAAAGGTACCATAATGTAGGTTATGTTTCTTATCTATGGAAAAGAGTGGTTTTTTAAATCTGAATACCAGCCAGCTCAGTGTGAAGCCTGATGTAACAAGTCCACTGACAGGTTAGAAAAAACATTTCTCCACAATCAGCTTTCAAGATCCTCCTCATGCTGTTATACTACCTATCCTCATGGTGTTATACTACCTATCATCAGTGCTATATCATCCAGAGAGCCTTTTGGGATATGGTTTCTCTTTAAGGTCACCATAATACTGCCTAAATACCGATGTTCAAGTTGCAAAGCTGGTTTTAGTATTTTCATCTAAAATTGTGTTAGTTCAAAGCATGGATTCGACCCAAAAGTGGATGTCTTAGACATTTAAAAGGGCTTTGAGTTAGATTTTCAAAAGGATATTAGTATCTAGTGATGTAGATGACAGGCAGCTAGTGAGAATTTTAGGGTCCCAAGTAGGTTACCTCCTTGAAAGAAAATCTAGTTCCTTCTTTTCAATGTCAAAAGGAACTATATCTTTAAGAGCTAAGTGTCATGTGATCTTAATCCTGAAATATAAAAGGTAGCTTCTCACTCCCCTTCATTTCATTTATTATTTCAGTGCTAGTTCTTTACAGGAGAAGGCAAGATCACAATAAGGAACACAGTTCAAGGAAGCTTGTGAATTAGGAGAAACATCCAAATGGTGCTGCTCTTCCCTTTGTAGGTAGTTTAGTTGTTAGGGGCATATGGGAGATAACACTCAAACATACCTTACTGATCAGGAAACTATTTACTTGTCTGTACATATTTAAATCCTTGGAGAATTCTTTACCTGATAAGGAACCAGCAGTCTGTCACTGAAAGTAATTGTTTTTCAGTCAAAGGGAATCAGCCACATCTGTTGAATTTGTTTGCAGTGTCTAAAAGACAATGTTGCCCATAATGCAAATAGTGTGATCCCAATTAATAGATCAAACTATCACATTTGATTTCAGAGCAAATTGTTCTTCAGCCACATCAGAGTAAGGAAGGAAAGAAGTAGGACCAATCTGAAGTAAGCATTCTTCTGAAGTAAGCATTGTGACAAATGGAGAACTGCATCTCTTTCAAGGGTTGCTTTTAGAGACAGCTGTACTTCTGTATCCAAAGACTAAGGTTTTCCTCTGTTGAACTGAGAAAATTATCCTTTTTGCTCCTTTTCAGAATTTTCTCACATTTGCTCAATTGTGAAATTTGCTTACAAATTGTGACACAAAGCACTTGCTGAGAAACTAAAGTTACATTTTCACACGTTTATCCTGACGAAAAATTCCCTTATTTTTGCCAATTTTATAGCAAGGACAGTTTTTTCCCCCCTCTTTTCAGTCATATATTGTATTTGGAGAAGAGGAAGCAGGGGCTAAACCTTTAGGTGTATGTCTGTAATAAAGCAAATGGGGGTGCAATTCTGGAGGTCTGTTTCCATGCAACAGTGATATATTTCACACTCAGCTGAGACCATTTAACCTTTTTCTGTTTTGTATTGAGGCTTAGATGCATAAAAATGTACTACCCTCATTCTATTGTAGCTCAGTGTTATGAATTTTTTTTTACTGTTTGAGTTTTTTTCATGTTTTGAGGAGGTCAGATTAAAACTTTTGTTTGTCAGCTACTGTACACAAAAAGCAAATGACACTGAGGGAAGGATGCAAGGCACTGAAAGCCTTAACATGCTCTAAAGCAAAAAAAAAAAAAAAAAGATTCCTCC
>NW_017729022.1:79385471-79388375 GCF_001723915.1 Gavialis gangeticus
AAAAAAAAAAAAAAGATTCCTCCACTGCCTGCACTTCTTTACCCTTTATCACCAAGTATTCTCCAGCAACCTCTTGAAACACACAGATGCACACAAATTATATAAACTTACTATTAATACAACTTTCCTTTTATAATCAATGTAAGAGGGTCATGAACATTTGTGACTGAAAAGATTTAGAAACATTGGCCTAGCTGGATCATAAAGGCGCCTTTTGGCCTTTCAATCTAAGATTTATTTTATGTGATTTTCTTTTATTGAAAATTATTTGTACATAAACTCAATCATAAAACCACAGAATAGTTTAACAGATGAATGTTTTACAATTAACTATAATTAACAATGCAAAGAGCTTGAATTTGATGTCATTTTTATATTCCATAACCTGTTAATGATCATTGGAAATTGTAATAGTCTTGGATACAGTTTTTTGTATCCCTCTGGGCATCATAAAACCTTATGTTAACTTTCATCTGCAGCCATGCCAGAGTTTTCAGATAGACAAAGATCATTGCAAGTATCTCACCCATTACTGCTTGGGAGATTCACTTTATTCAGACCCCAGAGTGCATTATCTGTTATGAAACATCACATTTCCATGTTAACACTACTAAAATGCAGGCTAACACATAATAATAATAGCATTAGTAATTATTGTCATGAAATAGCAATAGGGTAACATAAGATTTTCAAAAATGCCTAAATGAATTATGGGACCAAATCCACATGACTAAATTACTTGGTCTATTTTCAGGTCTCCAGGTTGTAGCCATATTGGTCTAGAGGAAAAAGCAATCAGAGTTCATGGACAGAGGAGATATCTTTTATTAGACCAACAAGATTTGTGCAAAAAAAAAAAAAAAATTTTAATTGCAAGCCTTCAATTAAAAACTTGCAATTTAATTGAAATTAAAGCTTGCAAATTAAAGAAAGCTCGCAATTAAGGAAAAAATGTTTTGCAAAGATCTTGTTGGTCTAATTAAAGAGATCACCTCTGTCCATGAGCCCTGATGGGTCTGTTTTGATATTTAAGTAATATAACTTGAGTATAATTCAAATGATCAATATTTAATTTAATGTTGAAGCATGTGACCATATTACATACCCATATATTTATAAGGGTCACCTGAAAACAAATTCACACTTGCCCTCAGCCCAGCCTTCTGACACATTGCATATGGGCTGTATCTCATTGTGATGTGCAAGTTGTATTTTATCAATCTTGTGGTTCCAGACTGAAACTTACTCATTAGGTTCCAATAAACTAGTCAGGATCTAACCTATGGAAACAACATTACTGTTCAACGAGGCCTGATTCTCATGAATAGCACTTAGGATTTAGTTCAATCTCTTGTTGAGATCAATATGAATAAAGGTGACAGAAAAGGGCTTTGCATGAGTTAATTTTGTCTGCTTGCTTTGAGTATCACCACCTACACTTTCTGTCACCTCCAGCAAAGGGAACCAGATGTGGAACAAAGAAACTTTGTAATTATTGTTAGGAGAGCATGAGGTAATACCTCTCAATGAGTAAGGTTCTTCTATCAATAACAATGCTCCAGTACCAACTGGCATCATAATTATATATTCAAATTTAAGGTTTTATAGTAGGCAACTCAGTTACAGTCCCTTTTTTAACTAAATCAAAACATTTGGTGAGTTATCTTGGATGTACTTTTTTCCCAGACCCATTATTAACTTTGCAGACATTTCTTTGAAATTTCCAATTATAGAAATAAAGGATGGGTGAGACCCAGTGTGTAGGATTGTCCAACTCTTAATAAAACTGAAGTTGCTTCCTACTGATTAAGACACACTGGTCTATTGCCACTCAAGTGACTGATGATAAGTGTGATTATAAGATCACAAAATAGGTGGTTGGGCATTTCTCAATCTCAGAAGTGGAGAGCCAAGGTGAAATCCAGGCTCCATTGAAGTAAATGGGATTTTTACAAGCTTTTTTATAAGCAACTTAATCAGAAGCTGCTTGATCTCAGACTAGTTTCTACTGGAGAGCTGAGGGATGAGGCAGGAGGGGAGAGAGAGCTGAGTCTTACTTGCTGGGACTTTCCTCACTTGAGTGGTAGCTGGTACTACTGCTGCCATAGCAGCATGGGCTCAGGCTGCTGCTGTTGAGGGACAAGCAGTGACATAGGCTCTGGGGGCTTGTTCCTATTGCCCCATTTGCCTCCCAACCCTGGGGGCAAGGCTCTGCCCCCCATGGCAATGCTTCCTGGGTGAGGGGGGATCATTCTGTTCCCCTTTCCCCCAGATACACTACTGGCCTTGGGGCTGTGCTTCTCCATCTCCTATAACTGGGCTGCACCAGCCACAGCAAAGACTTTTGGGGTGAGGGGGTGATACTGGCACCCCTTCCAAGTCAGTGCTGGTGCCCCCCTCAACCTACCCTAGTTACATTGCTGATAATTGCATTGTTTTCCTTTTTATTCTGCTTTTCCATTTCACACAATGAGATTCTCCCATTTCCTTAAAGAAAGCATCATAGAATCATAGAAGTAGGGTTGGAAGGGACCTTGTAGATCTTCAAGTCTCACCCCCTGCCTGGGCAGGAGAAAAAACTGGGCTCAAATGACTCCAGCCAGGTAGGCATCAAGCCTCCTCTTAAAGACCCCCAGGGTAGGAGCCATCACCACTTCCCTTGGAAGTTGGTTCCAGATCCTTGCTGCCCTGACCATGAAGTAGTTCTTATGGATGTCTAATCTAAACCTACTCTCCAACAACTTGTGGCCGTTTTTCCTTGTTATGATAGGGGGTGGTAAGGGAAACAAGGTCTCTCCCAAACCCTCTGGTCCCCCCTAGTGAGTTTATAGACAGTCACCATGTCCCCCCTCAGCCTTCTCTTGTGAAGGCTGAACGGGTTCAGGTCCCGCAGTCTCTCATTGT
>NW_017729022.1:79393375-79424068 GCF_001723915.1 Gavialis gangeticus
ATCTTTTTTATTTGTTCTGTTTCTATGTCCCATCAGTGACAGAAAAAGATAGCTTCCTTTAAATTCCTTTCCTTTCCCTAAAGGGCCTAGTCCTACTTGTCTTCAACATCAACATGACTTGCATTAGGATGTTAGAAGATAACATCATTACCATGGATTTACACCACTGTAAATCCATTGTTACTCTACTGGTATTTATCCAGATTAATATCAATATAGTTTTTGAAATAGTTGGAAGTATCCCCTATCTTGTGATGAATGGCTTCAACTTTGTTCTGGATCTTCTTTTTTCCTGCTCAGGTATTGATCCCTGCTTTTCCTTTCTCATTTCACCCTCTCCACCTTTTCCCTGCTGCCCTTTGCAAGCCTTATCCATGCATACTGGTTGGAGGGCTGTGCAAGACTTGCACAGCTCTGAACATATCTAGAAGCAGAAATTTAGATTCTTAAGTTATTTTAAGGCAATGGGTGTCAACCTCTTTAGCAAGCATGCCAGAGTTAGTCCTGTACCCACTGCCAGGGCCAGCATACTTCTCCATAAAAGACATTCCTGCCCAGAAGAGCATTCCATCTTTCTACTCTTCTGTGAAATATGAAACATCACAACCAGAAGAAAATATGATTCTACATTTTGCTTACCACTACACAACTTCGAGGTAAAAAGACGTTTACAACTTTTCTCTGAACCTAATCTGCACAAAATGTACTGTTACAAACAGGAGATTTTACCACACCTTCAGTTCTCCTGTGAAGTATGAATTTTCATTTCTACCTAGGAGAACTTTTGCAATCTTTGCAATCTCCTATGCCTGATGAAGGGTGCCTGTGCCCAAAAGCTTGCAAATAAAGAATTGTTTTCAAATATCTAGTTCATCCAATAAAAAATATCACCTCTGCCACGAGTTTTGACTCTGTTCCTTGTCCCTTGCCCCATCTGCTCCTTTTTCTGCACCCTCCCTTGTGCTTCCTGCCTGATCTGCTGCTCTGCTTTTTGCTTCCTTCTCTGTGGTTCCTAACTGATATACTTCCCTGCTTTCTGCTCCCTGCACCACTATGCTTCCTGTCTCTTCCCAGATCTGCTGTGTACGACACACAGAGACTGCCTATGCCACTTGTGGCACACATGCTACAAGTTGACCACCCATTTTAAGGTATCTCCAGAGTTAGGTGGCATCTAAGAAGGGGGTCTGAGGACCTAGTTTTGGATTGAGATGCTGAAGTCCCTTTTAGATTTTGCCTACTGGGTCCGTATTAGTCAGCATGATAGGAGGTGGTCTGAATACTCCAGCAGTCTTAGTCATTGCCATGGTATTTTTTTTTAAATTCTATTCTCAGTTGTGATCAAGCTAAGAAACTATTTACATTTATTTCTGCTTGGTGGATAATCTGGACTCACTTTTGTCTCTGCATATGATGGAAATGTTACGTATAGACTCTAGCCAGTCCAAAATTGCTTTATGGCTGGTGGTCCACAGGAATTCCTGAACATCTTCTGGCATTTATATTATGAGGTAGAATGACTCCACCAATAGCAGCTGTATTACTATGGACTACCCAAAGCCACCTTTGCCTTTCCATTTTTTGAGGATGGAATCACAAACACCATAACATCCAAATGACTAGTTCAGAAAGGGACTACACAATAATTCAGGAAATGATCAACTTGAATGCCAGCCAGTTAGTCGTGGAAGAAACAAATTGAGAGTCTGAACTGGGAACAAAGTTACACAACATTTTGAAATGTAGAATTTAAAGAGTTTCATTGGGGATTCATTAAAAAATAATTATGTCTAACAGGCACTTTGAGTACTGGTATTATTGAAATAGCTCATAAAAATAAAGTAGTGAATATAATTTGCCTGGATTTCATAAAAGCTTGTGATACTGTACTTTTCAGAAGTATAATATTTAAGAGAAAAAGCATAATAGAGAAGAAAGAACTGTTAGTAATTGAGTTATGGGAGTTGGACAGTAGAACTTGAGGTGGCAGGGTAGGTGAGACGTTCTCTAATTCATCTCATTATATATGGAATTGTACTGTAATAGAAAAATAATGCAAAACTTAACCTAACTGCCTGTTAATAGAGTGGTATTTTAAAGTATCACTGGCTTTAATCTGACATTATACCAATGAGTTCAAGTCATTTACACCAGCTGTAGATCAGGCTTTGTTGGCCTTATGGGGAAGGAGGCTATGCATGTTGATGATCTGTTTATTTAGATTTAAATAATGCACATAATAATACTTTTAAAAATATATTACACCATCTTCATAATAATAGCATATCCTCCACTCCCTAACAATACAGTTTCAAGGTTGATGATACATAGTAAAAAGTAAGTCAAAGTCTTCTTTCCCTCAGATTTTCAAAGGACAGTCCTCTGGCTGCATTAAAAGATGGGTAACATCTGGCTGTTACAGGCATAGCTTGTAAGTTAATTAAATCAGGGGACCTTGTCAGCAGCTTTGCACTCTTCTGCATCTCAGAGGCTTCAGTTGAGGGTCCTCAGCTGATCTTAAATATGGCACTGTAGGATGGTCCCAACATATTTTAAGATTTTAAAAATCAATGGACAATCAGTGGAGATGACAGAGGAGTAGCTCCAGGTGTTCATAATAGGCTATTCCACTTGACAAACAGAATACAGCTCTTCCATTTCAGCTTCCAGATTGATACTAAAGGAAACTGCACAAAGCACACATTACAGGAAGTACAAAGGAGGACAAAAGTGCAGGCTGCATTTAATTTCACTTTGCTTAGACACAGATGGGAAAACAAAGTAGTTAGAGTCACTTTTATTATTTGAGCATCTAGAAACAAATCTGGGCATCAAGCCAGGCTTCCACCATTAAACCTGATAAGAAATGATGGTTTGCCACTTTCATACAGGTGATATAATCACAAGTAAATCCTGAAGTAGCCTCTCCAGTCTTGCCATGGTCGCCACGTTTTTATCAGTCTCAGTCAACTTGATTCTGACCATGCACCAGCCTTCCCTCATCTACTGGAAAGAGATTCAGCTGGATGATAAAGAAAATAAAGCAGAGTGTCAACAGAAAACACTTTAACTCATAGTTCCTCACTAACTCTCCTGACAGCATCACAGATGCACTGAATACACCCTACAAGTTTGTGAGATAGCCCTGTAGGGTAGAAGAGCAATTATCCAATACTACCCTGTAGGATCTCTCTGCAGGAAAGGATTGAGGCCCCAAAGAGTAGCCTTACCCACTGCTGGTAGGAGCTGCAGAGGCATCAACAACACTTCATATTCCATGGTTCTGAGGCAGTTTAGAGATCCAATAATGTCAGCATGGATAGCCACAGGGTCACTCAAGTGTTTTAAATTATGCGCATGCTTGAATGCCTTGCTGAGTTGAGACTGTAGTGTCAATGTACAATTTGATAGATGTTTATTTTAAATATTTTAGACACAAAAACATCTGCATGCAGTGATCATTTTGATGCAGACTCACAGCAATTAGAGAGAGCGCATGTATAACAGCAATATATCGTTTCCCAGTAGATTGCTTGAGTGCATTTATTGAACAGAATATATAGGAAACAATTACTGATATAAAATTGACCAGGATGTGATTTGCTTGCAGTGATTATACTTTCTCTAGGGAGACGGTTTACTTTTACCTGCTAATTAATGAACAACTGAGACATTTCATCTTGCGTTTTTAATGCTCGGGGTGCCATAGCTTGTAATGTTCACACCAGTAAACAACACAAGCATTCCTGATCGTATCCTAGTCCAAGAGTGAGGAACAAAAACACAGTTACAATGCACAGTTATAAAGAGATTAAACACACCAGAGTTGTTCGATGATTTCCATTCAAGTTGGAGAGAGAGAGCTCCAGCAGCTGAATTATACACGCTAATAGGGAGACATGGTTCCTGAAAAAATGTACTTTTATTATGTATCAGGGCTTTTACCTAGCTTGAAAAAACAGCAGCTTGCCTGAAGTACTGTGGATTTTGTTCTGTGTTGTTCTTTTACACAAGCCTTTAAATAATGTGGCACCTGCTGTTTCGCCCTGAAGGACAGACAAAAAATAAAATGTTAAAGCTGTAGTGACATACTAAATGTCAAATGACAGTTTGAAGCTTCCCTCAGAACAAAAATCTCATATGCAGGACTTGCTTAAGGGCCACCCTGCTACACCAGATGTCTGCCAGGAATATGTTTTCAAATGTTGATTAGGATGTTATTAGGACAATGACCAGACACTGTGAGTGTTGTGACCTCTCCACAGAAATAAGTCTTTTGAAAGTAAGATTGACAACCGTGTCATGGAAAAACCTCAACTCCTTGCTGTCCAGATACTCTTTTTAGTTTTTAGGCAAAGTGATGCAACCCAAGACGAATAGGCAAAAGAGATACATAACTTAAAATGCTGGTAACATCTAATATAGTGATTCTTGGGAGCACAGGATACCTTCTGCATCATCTAGATTCCTAATGTCATCACAGGTTTCATCATTCCTGTAGTCCTGTGGGGAAAGCCAAAAATAGACTTGAGACCCCAGGTTTATTCCATATAGACTACTGAATGACTGATGGATAGCAACAGTTTTCAGTACTGACCAGCCTTCAATTTGAAGCTATAATCTAGAGAAGAAAGGCCAACCTCGGGCCCCACGATTACCACCATTACTGGCATTACTGCTCTCCCCTGCTGGAAGTACCAACATAACTGCTGTCCCTTGCTGCAGAGGTCAAGCAGTGGGTATAAAATAAAGCAACACATACAATTTAAATCTCTCAAAAATCTCCTTTCTGAACAGTAGAACAATAGAACAAACTGCCTAGTGTAGTTGTGGAATCTCCTTCAGTGGAAACTTGGAAAAGGAAACTGGGTAGGCACTTGGCAGAGATGGTTTAAGAATGACACCAAGTTGGGTGGAGTGGCAGATACCCTGGAGGACAGGGCTAAGGTCCAGAATGACCTGAAAATACTACAGAAATGGTTCACAAGCAATCAGATGAGATTCAACAAGGATAAGGTCCACCTGTACCAAGGACAAAATAATTGCATGCCCTAATGCAGACTGGAGAAGGACGGGCTAGGCTGCCGTGCTGTAGAGAAAGACCTGGGGGTTACAGTAGATCAGTGGTTTTCAACTTTTTTTTCATTTGTGGACCCCTAAAAATTTTGAAGTGTAGGTGAGGACCCCTTTGGAAATTTCAAATGGAGGTATGGATTATTTTGAATTGTAAGTGTTGGTATTCACATAATTTGTGTGATCATAGTCATCTTTCATGACCCCTTAGACATAGTTAGCAGACCCCCAAGGATCTGTAGACCACAGGTTGAAAACCACTGCAGTAAACCATAAGCTGAATAGGAGTCAACACTGTGCTCTTGCACAAAAAAGCCAACAGCATGCTGAGTTGTATCAATAGGAGTGTTACTTGCAAATCAAGGGAAGTGATTCTTCCACTCTATTCAGGACTGATGAGGCTTCACTTGGAGTACTGTGTGCAGTTTTGAAGTGTGTCACACTTTAAAAAGGATGTGGACAGACTGGGGACTATTCAGCATACAGTGACAGAAATGATTAGGGGCTTGGGTGGCAAGACTTAGGAGGAAAGGCTGAAAGAGCTACAGTTATTCAATATGAAGAAGAGAAGACTACCTTCAAATACTTGAAGAGTGATTGTAAAGTAGACAGAGAGGCTTTTCTTTGTGGCTATAGAGGAGAGAACTAAGAGAAATGACCTCAAACTACAGCAGAGGAAACTTAGGCTGGGAATCAAGAAGGCCTTCCTGACTATGAGATTTGGTCAAGCATTAGAACAATTGATCTACAAAAGTTGTGGATACTCCAACCCTAAAAATTTTCAAGAGCAGTTTAGACAAACACTTGGCTGGGATGATTTAGTCAGGGATGACCCTGCCTTGAACACAGAGCTGAACTAGCTGACCTCATGAGGTCCCTTCCAGTCTTACTTTCCTAAGCTCCTAAGAATAGCACATCCTACGTTTGTGCAGAGAGTTGGAGTAATTGATCCCTGAGGTCCCTCCCAGTTCTATGATGAGTATTACCACAATGTACAAATTGTTCAATTAATGCTGCCAGTATTCAAAATTAGGGGGACAGAATTCAGCCCTCTTTTTCAGCATGACTCCATGGTAACTATTTGCTTCCATCCAGTTTCTCTAGAATAAAAGAGCTCAATTTGTCCCATTTTGCTCTCATTGTACATTTTCTGACCATCCTGCTTCCACCTTATTGATGTTTTTAAATATGCTCTGTCATGATTAAACAGTTTTTGTTTTGCCTTTCAATTATTTGTCACCAATACTGCAAATGCTTTTATATAAGAATTGCAAAGCACCAAGCATGCATCTGTTTTTAAGCCTGAGAACTATTATAGTTATTAGCTGTTCCTATAATTTGTCTTTTTTATGTCCATACTTTCTCAACTTGAAGTGCAGGTTGCTTATATGTTTGTGTGCATGTGATTTTGTGTCTTATTCACATAGAGTAATGCAGTAGATTAGTTAAATTAAGGATTTAGAGAGACAATAACCTGGACACTTCTCCCATATCTATTTTGAATTAATTTTCATAGATATGAAAAATATGCAAATTAACTAAATACATAAACAGGATCAATAAAGGAATATTTTACTAATAAGATCACAAATATAGACAGCTTTAAAAGCTATAACGCATTGTTCTTTTTCCCAAATTGTAGTCCAAATCCTCTGATGAATGGTAGCAGAATTTTAAAGGCCTTAGAAGCTTTCAAATGTTGGAGAAATCAATTATGTGGAGTTCACGCATATTCAATATATAACTTGTTTTATACACAACATGCCGTTTCTGGAACAAACAGGTACAAGCAACATATAAACCAGAAATCTCAGTTCACTCACCAATGCTCAGATCCTCTGCATCAAGACCCAGCTCTATCAGAGAGAAAACTTTCCTATTTTTAATAGATTTTTCTACTTAGAACTTGAATAACCAAACCTAAACTAACACAAGCTTTCTTCAAAGATTAAGCCTTGCACATATGCTAAGGCAAAAAACATCTGAGACAATGTTTAACAGCACAAGCTAATGGTTCTTGAAATAGGAAAAGCAAGTTAATCTTCTTGCAGACCTATAGTAATGTCTCAGTGAAGATTTTTTTAGTAAGCATGACAGTCCAATTACCAAGAAAAATAAACATAATAATTCATTATTTATTTATGATTATTTATGAATCTATATAAATGCTGAGTAAAATCTCTCTTGCCTTTACATTCAAGCAAGCTTTGTCTTAATTTGTTGGAGAGCCATGTCAACGTTAGGCGTAAGGAGAAAAAGGACACAAAGTTTCACTGAAAATGTGAGGCAAGGATTCCTGTGGATGATATCTTTTTATTAGATTGATTCCATAGCTGGGACAAACTTAAGACAAGCTTTTGAATGCAGTTCAGAGCATTACAGCTATAACATGATTTCATTACTGAAAATGTGTTATTTAAAGGTGACCCTATTATAGAAATGGTTCTTGGAATCAGACCCAGACTAGAACATTACACTGCACAGGTTCCTGGAATCCTTTATTTCTTTTTTCACCTTTCTGCAAAGTCATGTTAAGAGGAAGAAGACCTATGTAATTTATCATGGAAGACTATTCAGATCTGTGACATTCCATTCTTGGTTAGAAGACAGAAAATATGAGACTTGATGAAAAGGAACAGGAAAGAAAACTTGAGAGTGGACAAATCAATGAAAGATTTTTAGAACTTGGGACAGCTGAACAGATATGAATACAGAAACAAGAGCAGACACATACAAGATGATGATGTTGAAGAAATGCAAGAAGTAAGGGAGTCCAGTAGAAAAAGTCAATGGAAAGGAAGAGAGGATCTATATGTGGAAGAACAAGAAAGGAAATTGACTTTTAGCCCCAGTATTTTGCACAGCAGGGTAAGTAGAAAAATGAAAAATAAGGAGCTCGGAAATAGTCACACATTTTGTACCTTGTAGTCCTTTAAGGTCAAGCCTTATATCTGATTTTTGTCTAGGCATCCCCAGGACAATAGGTCTCAATCCTGACTGGTACCACCATATTATAAATATTAACTACTACTGTTAATAGTCATTACAGTAGTCTCCTGAGATTGCCATGGAATGCTAGAGAGCTGGAGGCATTGCTAATGAATTATCGAAGTGTTTGGGGAACCAAATGAATGGAATGTTCTGTGAACATCAGATCTTTATCTACCATTATCTGTTGGACTTCTGCTAGACTTTAATTAAATAAAGTAGGACATCCTCCATGGGCTGCCATCATTTACATATTACCGTAGCAAAAATATTAGAAAAGAGGACAGTGTCACAGGCCAGCTGAGCACTGTGAGTGTAACAATTTAGTTGCAGGCTGACTGGATGCTGCAACTGTATCAGCCACTGGGCTGTTTGGTTCGGATCAAGGAGGCAGAGTTGGAAGTGAAGCAAAGGCAAATTAATTATAGCTTACACACACAATAGTGAACAGAAAGATAAATGTAATAAGCAGATAATGCACTATTAAAGAGCTAATACTAAATAATAACAACAGATAGATGGATCAATTCTGTCGCAGGCCAACTGGGCACTGCAAGGGTATCAGCCACTGGGCTGTTCAAAACAACAGATAGACAGACATGGGTTGGGAACTTATCGATAGTCCCTTGATGCCAGGTGCGTGCCAAGTGATTCCAGTGAAGTCAGGCATCCCAGATTGACACTGTCAGAGGGATTACCAGGGAAGGTCCCTTGATCAGGATCTGATACTCACTCACACCGGGAATCTGGAGTCTGGGCTGGAACAGCAAAGACCATTCTGTTCCCTCCTTCCTGCTGGTCACCTAAAGCACGCACTTTTTATACCTAGTCTTATGCTAATGTGTTGGCTTTAGAGCCACTCACAATCTTGCCCTATAGCTGTTACCCTATGGGATTGAAAAGTGTTAAAAATTATCATAAAAGTTTACTACCCAGACTTGGTTTCATCCAATAAGCAAATTACAATGCAGCACCTTTAGGTTTGAAATTGACATTACTCCACGTAAGCCCCAACCCTTTTAGGTTTCTCTGAATATGCTTTCTTGGGACGTGCTTTCCTGGAATGTGCTGGGTGTGCCAGGCAGTTGGATCCAGTTTTTATCGTCAAGGCTGAACCCAGAGCAAAAAACATTAGGTCAGCTAATCTTGCAGCTACAGCTTTGCCTTTGGGGCCCAGTCAGTTCCACAAATAGTTAGTTTTATCATTTTGGTTAAACTTATAACAGACAAGTTACATTTGCGGTTTACAAACTTACAAGCTTTATATTAGGCAAAAATTCCAAATGCCTCCAAGAAGCACATATTTATTGCTTATTAATCCCTCTGGTTCTGGCCGTCACAGGACAGTCTCCCTGAATGAAAGCAAATGACGATTTAACTGGACAACTGGGGTCCCTTTGCTACCTTCACAGCACGCGTCATTGCTGAGACACTGGTTTATATTACAGACTGCTAACTGGTTCACGTTACAAATTTAACGACGCCTCTTTCACACAGTTCAGCAAGCAGAAAAGTCAAGAGTGTTTAAGTGCATCTCACCATGCGTGAACTGTGAATTATGCTTGGAAAATAAACCCTTGTAATTGCAATTGGCATTTCCGAGCCTCATCTTTGTAATAAATTAATGACACCCAGGGTATGCAGTGGGAGCCCAGCATTAGGAATGACATTTATTTAATCTCTCTCTTTCTATTTAAAAAGCATAAATAAGTATCCATCCCAAGTTCCGGGACCTTTGCACAAAATAAAGTTCCACCATATCAGATTAACTGAGTTTCACATAATGAACTGTTACCACCTATGAACACCTTGGAGTAAAATAAAAATCCTCTTCTAGTAAAAGGCCTTCACTGCTGTTCTTAGAATCTTCATGCCACCTGCTTGATGCTTGATTGGAGAATTGGGATCTGCGGCATGTCCATGAGATAATACATCTGCACTCCCCCAGAAAGAGTAACTATCTTCATTTGGCTGGTTTAACATTGTTGAAGGAGCATACCCTAGTATTTACAGCAGCAGACTAGAATTCATAGGAGATAGTTCCTGTTTTTATCTCTGCCAATGACTAGCTGTATGATTTCAGACAAGTCCCTGAGCTTCCCTGTGCTGGACCCCACTTCTGCAAAATGGGGAGCAGTTGCCATAAGAATTTTTTTCCAGCAGTGTTAGTGAAGGTTAATTTATTAGGATTTGTAAGTAATTCTGAATTCCCTAGATAGAAGGTACCTTTTAATTATTAGTATCTGTTCTTGCTGAGAACTGATTCATACATGGGTGAGGATGCTGGACTTCTACTTTGAAATGGAAAGTTATAGAAAAACAGTATCATCTGCCAGACTCAACCAAACTTTAAACTTTTGAGGCCTAGATGTACTTGGCCAGTGGTACAATTTCCTTCTTTTCTGACACTGGCATGGTCTAACTCCACTTTTCTATGAAATCTTCTATCAGGCTGCTGCCTCCTTTCCCATTGTGCAGAATAGTGATAAAAGGTTTGGAGGCAGAGCATAAAGTCAAGTTTAGAACCTAGCAGTCAGCTATGGAGAAGTCTGTTACTTACTGCAACCTAAAAATCGACAGGGATGTGGGGGAGAAGTACCTGCTAATTGTATATTAAAAGCACGCCAGCATGGTTGGTGGTCCAGTGTCTCTCTGAATGCTGTTGGCAAGGCTTAGACTTGTTCCTCAAAAAAACAGAGAAGCGTGTGAAGAGTACAAGCAGTATTTTTGGCTGTGGAGAGACATAACACTAAACCATTTTAAGTGTGTGAATCATATCAACACATTTTTCAAAGCTTTTCCATCATGCATATTTACATACATATAAAACCTATACAGTAAACATCTCATTTATTTCCACCCTAATTATATTTTTTGGATAACTATTATAGGCACTAGTCTCCTCCGTTTGTACCTTTTGTCTAGTCATTTACAGCTGTACAAACTGAGTGCAAGATTTTACCAGTCAGAATGGCAGCTGTTTACACACACTTTGCATGAGTGTGAATATACATGCCAGGTGTAAGGGCATCATTGTAAAAAGGACAAATAGTTTATACAGCCTGAAAACAAAGTATACTTGTTTCCCATTTACACCATCGAACCATGCACAGTAGGAGCCATGGCAATGCAGCCATCAGCCATCCATCAGTACTATGGTCTCCAGTAGCTCCAGTGTTTTAAGAATCTCAGACCTCTGAGGTGGGAGACCTAGGAAGGCACTGTCGGATTCTCAGACCCTTCAGGGTACAGCCTTCTGAAACAGCTACTCTGACCTAGGTCAATCTTCCTGCTAGACTACTTAAGCTACATCTGACCCTGCTGAGAAATCATTTTGTATAAAAATACCATCATTGTGCTGTGTTGCGTAGGAAAAAAACCCTGTGAAAAATGGCCCATGGAGGATAACAAACAAGTGTTACACTACAAGTATTACATAATAGCTAAGCTTTTAAATCCTGTTTTATAATCTTCACAACTGCTATTAGCCCTAACAGGGATCAAAAGTAATAATGTACTGAGCTATTGTGAGCAAAACTTACAGTAAGTCATTTTTCCCTTCATTTTTTCTCCTCTTTGTTTTTTCTTTCCTATTTTTTCCTCTCTCTCAAATTTAAGACATGTACATTTTGTACCTTATTATAAGTCAACAGGCCTTAGCTGTTTTCAAAATTCATCCTGTTTTAAGAATGAATGGGCCCTTTTACACATTACATTTATGCCAGAATTAACATGTTAATAGTGGAATAAATGGCAAGAGTGCTACATATACACCCAATTTCAGGTGCCATAAAATGGCAAACCATCCATAAAAATGTTCCAAATATAATGTAGGATATTTTTATGGCTGGTTTTTATATGTAGTGTATCCAGGAGTGCCCCTGGGCCAGTGCCAAAAATCAGCTGATTGTTAGCCCTGGCTCTGAATCAGGCCCAGGTCATGCTGGACTTTGCAGGCACCATTTTTCAACTTGCCAGTGCAAAAGGAAACCAGGATCCCTGATCACAAAATTGTGACTCCTGCCATGTGCTTGTGGCAGGGCAGGAGGTGTGATTATTGGGGATCTGGTCCCATGGTGCTTTTAAATGAATGTGCGCCAAGGGGCCAGCAAGTCCTCTCCTGTCTTTTTTTCCATAAATCATTTGAACAATACAAATTTGAAACACTGTGCAACGGTAACATCTTGAGTCCCTACTGTGGTGTGAGTGTATATGCATCTTCTTTTAAAGTGAAAGTCAAGTATTCATTCATCACTCATAGAATAGTAGAAATCCTTAGCTGCCTCACTGGGAGATAGCTGCTATCTTCAAACAAAAATAAGATGAATACATCATTTTCAAGTCAGTGGTAGCTGAAGGTACTGTCTCTAATAACACTGCTCAGTGTATTATCCACTGGAGATTAGCTAATACTGGGATCATAGAGTTGGGTGGCTTTTCTCTTTCTAGCAAAAGGTAAGTTAACCTTAAAAAGTGGTTTCACTCACCCTGAAAGTATTATCAATTTGGGCGCAATTTGACAAATATATTTGGCTGCAAAAACCAAAAAAACCTTGGAGGTCAGATTCATGGAGGAGGAGTCACTGTTTTTGTGCCCAATAGCTGAGGGGAACAGAGTGCTCATAAGGTTAAGTTCCCTTGCCTTGAGGAAATTTAAACTCACACCTTACGGAAAAGTGCTGTAACCATCAGAGTAGAGGGTATTTTAGGGTTGAATGTGTTTTAATCTTTTTCTATTAATACTGTTTCCACTATGTATAAAAAGTCAAATATTTCCTGAACCAGAGATAACAGAGATGTGGCTCTCCTCCCAAAGGAATACACCCAGGAAAGAGTCATTCTTCCTCTTTTGTTTTGCGTCTCAATGCTTAAGGGTTACACACAAAAGTGTAAAAGCTTTAACCGGAGAGACTAAAAGAGATCCAGCTCGGAAAACCTAAGAGTTTGGTGTTTAGAACATGCACTTTGGACATAAGACTTTGGTTCAAATCCCTACACATGCATCAGGCACAGAACACTTTGGGAGTTGGGTCACCTGCTTCTCAGGAGAGTGCCATCATCCACAAATACTGCTTGGAACACCTCCTCCAAAAATCCTTTGCAAAGTGCTTCTCTGATTGCTGTATCAGCTTACATTTCAGACATCATATGGTATATCATATTTGCCTGAATTAAACTACACTCTTCAAGTAGGAATCATCCCTGACCCTTTAAACCAATATAGGGCTCCACTGAAGCAGCTAAGGCTCTGTGCAATCACAGGGGTCTGCTTGTGTTGAATCAGAAAAAATATATAGAACCATAGGCTTGATTTAATTCCAGGAAACAGTGGTGGGCTGCTTATCAAAACTATCTGAAACTCTAAGATGCGAAACATGGACTGAAAATCTGTCAAACAAATTGTCTCGTGAGATCTCTGGTATTTTCTGCTTCTAATAAACAAATACTGCAAGCAGCACAATCCCTTTCTCTCAAGGTAAAATGTAGCTTCTAGATAAAAGGTAGACTTTAAGACTGCTTGACCGTTAATGAACTGAGATTAGCAGGTTGTTGGATTGATATCAGTGTAAGTTTGTTCTTGAAGTTTTTCTGCAATGAACAACTAAAGAACAATTTCTTTTGGAAGTGCTTTAATGCCAGTGTCCAGCTGGATGCAAATCAACCATAAAAGGATTTTTTTTTAATCATTATTTTTATTAACCTTCAGTATTTGATTTCTGGTTACTGTACAACAGCCTGGTTAATTTATCTCCATATTTGCAAAGAGATTTTCCTTGATTGCTTTATGGATTAGCACATCCATTAACTAATATAATGTGCCTTTATTAATTCAAATAGATGGATCAAGCACAGATGAAAACTATATAAACACATTATTTTCTTTTCTTTTTCATGTTAACAAAATGTTTTAGTAGGGAGAGAAATCTACGTCTTATTTTTTTAGTATTTGTAGCAGCAAATGCTGGTGTTAAGGATGCCAGTGAACTAGTTTCCAGTGGGCATGTCTACACATTCATTACTATCCTTTAGGTAATGCACATTAAATCTAGTACCTCTGGGTACTTTTACATGTACTGTGGAAGTGGAGAGGGTGGGGGGTTGGCAGCACTTTAATCAGAGCAGCTAAGAGACCCATTCTAATTAAAGCGCTGCTGCATCTCATGTATCAGCATCCCTGTGCTTAAAAATGGAAGCGTGGCACTTGAACTAAAGCATGTTCAACAAGCTTTAATTCAATCACACCTGCTGCCATTTTTAAGCATGGAAACGCTGATACACAAGATGCAGGAGGCTGCTGGAGCACAGTAATTGCCATGCTCAAGCAAACTTGAGCAGCCTCCATAACAGGCACCCTCCATTGTGAGGTACTAGAAAAATTTGCATGAACCTATTTGAAAGCATATTAGCTAAAGAACACTTTTTTGTGATGCTTTAATGAGCATTAAAATAAACTAATGTACATTTAAAGTGCATATATAGACATATCCAATCTAACATAAAGTTAACCTACTTAAAAGTAAATGCATAGGTCCTGATTCTGCAAAGACTTACGAACATTTTTCATTTTCATGAAAGGCAATAAGACACTGGTAGTAAATCTTGGAAGCAGATCTTTCTGGGATCAGAGACATTCTAAGTAGCTGTATTGTTGCCAGATTTAATATTAGACTTTAGGCAGTAGCACTGAATTAATAAATGCTTGAACAAAAATAGTCCATTCTCTGAAGAGAGAATTTATTGATCACAGCAATTTGCACTTTTAAGCAGGGGAAAAGAGCAGGTTACCATGTAGACACACTGTTTCCCTCCTCTAAGCCACATGGCTAGCATGGCCCAGTGACCATGAAGCCAACCCCTGATGAACGGGGCCTCTTAACTCCCTCTGCCACAAAGGGGTAGTCCCTCCCTTGTGGTGGGGCTTCCCTTCATTCACCAAAATGGAAGGGCCCCTCCTCCCCTGCGGAAATTCTTGTCTCCTCCCCTCCTTGGGACTGCAGTCCCCTTTTTGGGTAACTCACAACTCCCAGTAGTTCTGCTGGGCTTTATTCAACTCTCTCTCTCTCTGTGAGTTGGCTATGGGGCTTTCCCCACTTGCTGGGAGGGTTGCTCTGTCCTGCTGCCGCTAGCTGCAGGAAGGACTGAGCTTCCTCGTGCAGCTACCTGGCCTGTCAGCCCTCTCAGGACCCATGCACCACTCTGTGCACTGTGGAGATCCTGCCTCTTGCAAGGATGGGGACCCACGCTGCCTTGTGTAGTCACGGGGTCCCTTTGGCTCTGTTCAGGCCCCATGCACCATTCTGTTCACCGAGGGGATCCTGTCTCTTGCAGGGATGGGGTACCATGCTGTGTGGGGTCCCTTCAGCTCTCCGGATACTCCATGGCTGTCTCCACAGTGGGGCTGGCAGCAGTTGCTTGCTGCTTTCCCACTTGGCAGAGACATCTTCAGGGCACTTCTGGGGAAACTGCTCCACCCTGCTGGTCATCTCCACCAGCTCTTCTGCAGCCCATCATTGTCATCCTTTGTCAAAGCTGCCTATGTGCTGGGCACATAGTCTTTATCCCTTCTGGAGGCTCTGCCCCCCAGATTGAAAACACACCAATGGGAAAGTCTGAGGGGTTAGTTCCCCCTCAGGTCCTCTTCTTCACCTCACCCTGGGGTCAGGGCAGGGAAAGCCTGCCTCCTGCCTCCTCCTGATTGGTGGGGAAGGGAAAAGCCCCCACCAATTGGCCTGAGCTATTTGGGCTCAAACCAGCGAGCCGGGCTGCCAGTGAGCCCACCGGCCATCCTGCCACACCAGTTTCTCACTTTTCACAGGTGAAATAGATCATTCATAGCCCAAATAATTCAATGTATGTGCATGCAGGTTTTGTAGTATTTCAACCTTATATTTGCTTTTGGAATATACCCACTAGTTAATTAGCTTTGTTTGTTTGGCTTTGAAATTAGACATATTTGTTCTCTTTATCAAATTTAATATGGGAAACCAGGAACCTGAACTAATAGCAACTGAAATCAATGTATTTTTTTAACTGACAATAACAAAACAATACTTGTTTACTGAAGGAGTACATTGCATTGTATAATTCCCTGCACTGCTAACATTGAATAATCAATTTGCATAATGAGATGTAATAAATATTTCTACAAACTGAACTAAAATTACTAAAACAAGAATAAGCTATTTAACTTAAATGTTTGACCACTGCATTATATCATAATAATGGTTTCTACTATGTTATATATGAATAACCATCAAGTCCAGGGGCACTGTGTGTGATTAAGGATTCATCATGGCTTATGCTTTACAAATGTAATAAATGAAGACAAAGTCACTGTTTTACAGAGTTTGGAATCTAAGTGGACAAACTAAATAAGCTGATGACAAAGAGTTGAGCCTAGAAGCCATGAAGCAGGGGCTGGTCAGTGAAGGAAGGAAAAAGAAACAAAATGGCTGAAGCAACAAGGAAAGTTATCTCAGCAGCAATAGCTGCTTGTATGAATGAGTATGCTGCAGAGTCTGAAAAAAGTAAGTTATTGTAGATGACAGAAAGAAAACAAGAAGCTAGATGAGATGTTTAGCTGACCAAAAAGAGAGAAAAGGACAGAAAGATTTATAGGGCCTTGTTGCACAGTAATTTTGGGTGGTTCCTGGAGCTCTTAACACTTAGATTGTCTGCACAATAGCACCTGAAACTGGTTTTAAGGACTCATTTTGGGGCTTAAAGTTAAGCCACTCCAGGGCAGAACTTGAGCTTTTATTTTATTAATAAATAAAATAATATTTATTTTACTTAAAACTAAATTATGTACATCACATAATGCTTTCATATATTTATCAATTTTCATCTTTAAAATAGTTAAAGGAAGGGAAGCAAGAGATTATATTGGAGGGCTCTTCCTGAATTCCATTCTTCTAGACACTTTGTTCTAACTTTCCATCATAAACATATTCACAGCTCCGTAATCACACTTGTTCTTGTACCTACATTGTCCCTTAGCCTAAACAGTTTTTCATTCTCCATGTTGTTTTACTTGCTTGATATATTTATTGAGAGCAATGTTTTCTTCTCCACCTTTGTTTTACTTGAGTAAACAAGCCAACCTGTTTTAGCAAAACAGGCTCTCAATTCCCCAGTCATCTTTAGGTATAGACACACATACATTTGGAGCCATTTCAACAGGGCATTTGCTGTTATGTTCTAACTATTACTTATGGACAAGCCAGGAACAATACAAACATAGCAAAACTACCCCTGGACAATACCAAATGTATGTGTGGCCATGTTCTCTGTAGCCATTCTCTAACTGTTCAAGTTTGAAATATTTTTTCTTGAACACAGGAGACCAGAATTGGAAGACCTCATCTATAATACTGTATACAAGTACAATGGCATTAATACAACCCTATCTCTACAGGAAATACTTTGCCTGGTTCACCTTAGGATTGCATTTGCCTTTTGCATGGCTATATTATATTAGAGAATGGAAATGGGTGAATAAGTGTATAGTCAACTTGGGTGCCTGTACACAAGCATGGAGGCTGCTCTGAAGCACTGTAATTACAGCACATCGGAGCAGACTCGATTAATTACAGGGCAAGCCATTAATTAATTGAGTCTGCTGGAGTATACTAATTACTGCACTCCAGCAGCCTTCTGCACCTTGTGTATCAGCATCCCCATGCTTCAAAATGGTGGCAGAGGGCTCATGAACTAATGCTCATTGAAAAAGCTTTAGTTCAAGTGCCCCCCACTGCCTTTTTGAAGTGCGGGGACGCTGATCACATGATGGTGCTTTAATTAAAGTGGCTTTCAGAGCCCTTCTAATTAAAGTGCTGCAATCCCCTCCCCCCACACTGCCAACCCCTGGAGCATGTGTAAAAGTGTCCTTTATGATTCACTAATACACATCTTTTTCCCCTCTATCACTCTCAACTGATGGGCCACCACTATATGGCTGAATTTCTTGTTAGTCCCTAAATGGATGACCTTGCACTTTTTATTATTAAATTTCTTTCCATTTCAACTGCTGCAGTCCTCAGTCATCTATTTTTGTATGATATTTTGATCTTTCTATATGTGGATGATTTCTCCTGACTTTATCTCAAGGAAATTTCATTAGCACATTCCCATTAATGTGCCCTTGTTACTAATGGAAATATTGAATGAAATTAGTTCCTAATCCTGGAGGGATTCTTTAGCCAACTTCCCCTTTCCCAATTATTTCTCTTCTCTTTTGATATCTCTTAAACTTCCATTTCATATGATGAGGGGTGTTCTCTTCCCTTCTACAAAGGGATCATACTGATTTTTGATAATGTAAGTTCAGATGAACGTCATAAACTAGACAAGACCCAGAGTTCAGGTGTGGAAAATACAAGCCTTGAAGATATTAAGAAAACTGAGCAATTACAGGGTAAGCCATTAAAATACACTGGACAACAAGGACAGGAAATAAATAATAAACTGAAAATAGACATTTGTGTGCAGTTCGACTTCAAAAAGTGGCTATTAATTATGGCATGTTTTCACTCAACAGACCTGGGATGTTGAATTTGCTGACTAGAAACAAGACTTTTAATTTTTGTTACTTATTACACTTCTGATTTATGCAAAGGGCCTTGTTTGTTTGAAGACAGTGAGTGTGCAAACTGCATAAAGAGGGATTGCTTTGGCCTGTACATTCTTCATTACTGACAGTGACGCATGAGGAGAATAAATGCCACACCGAGTTATTTTTCACCCTCATTGTCTTCAAACAAGCCCCCCAGTGATAGTAGTGCAACACCATTATGACTGGTACTAGCAGTAGGATAATACAGATGTGACCAAACTATAATATAATACACAATTCACAGGTGATGGGGACCTTGTCCACTTCATTGGAGCTACATTGGTGCTGTAGGGGTACAAGAAGTTAAAAGTATAATGAGTAAAGTGTGTGTGTGTGTGTGTGTGTGTGTGTGTGTGAGACCTTCTTCAAAAGAAACTGCACTTAAAATGTGCTCTTTGCATGATGTAATACAGAAAACCCTTGCTATTCATGGATTTGTGATTCACGGTTTTGAATATTTGCGGTGCACCATGCCGACCCATGCTCTCTCCCTGCACAGCATCATGACACTTTATTACTGCACTCCACAAGAAAGAGGTGGTTCAAGAAATTTAAAAAGAGTCACAGCCTACATAATTTGAAGTTGATGGGGGAATTAGTGTCAGCAGACCATGAAGCAGCATGGGATTATCCCCTAAAGCTTCTTAAAATCATCAAGGAAAAGGGTTACAAGCCTGAACAAGTTTTCAACGCAGACTATACAGTACAGTATTCGCGGATTTCCCCATTCGCAGGGATCTCTAGAATGTATCCCCCATGAATGGCTAGGGTCTCTTGTACTGTCTTCCAGATTCAAGGTCTTCAAAATCTTCCCACATACTAGGGCTGTTTGAAATGCCTGCGTTTCATTTTGGTTTCGGATTCGGCATTTCAGCAGGGCTGTCCAAAATGGCTGTTTCATTTCATTTTGGATTTGGAGTTTTGGAGGGACAGTGATTTGTTTCAGTGTTTTGTATCACTGTCCTGTTTCATTTCACCTGAAACTGTTTCGGAGCTGTTTCAGAATTTCAATGGTGTTTCGGTGTTTTGGCCATAGGCTATAATGGGAAATCACAAAACTGCCTATAACTTTGTCATTTCCAGCCTGATTCTGATGAAACATGCAGGGATGCTATCTCCTTCTGTGGCCATGAAGCCTGCCAGGTTTCAAGGAGATAGGTGCAGGGGTTTCTGGGAAACTGCACCTGAAACTGCTGACAAGCAAAACTCATGACGTGTGACTTTGTGTGTGTGTTAAGGCACAGTGGGATGAAAACTGCAGGCATGGCAGCCCCTGTTCTCACCCTCACAACTCCATTGCAACCAGTAAACCTTAGGCCTATCAAAGATCTTACAGGTCTGGGCTTTCCCATCCTTCTGGGCAAACTTCTGGGCATCCCATCCTTCTGGGCATGTACCACCATCCTTCTGAAGGTGGTACATGCAGGTACTTGGTAGGATGTTGCCACAAGCACCATTAGCTGCCTGAACCCTGGGAGCTCAACTAGGGAGAAGGGCTGGCCATCCAGAGCAAGTATCTCCCCAATGCTCTGGGTGATCTTGCTCACCTTTGCAATACTCCCCTGCTTTCTGTCTGCCTTTCCCCAACTGTTCCAGGGTCCCCTGACTCTGCTTTGGGGGATAGGGGGTTTGGAATGAGAGGGGTACTTCTTTTGGGTATATTCCCACTGAGGCCAGGCTAAGGAGCAGCAAAGGCAAGAGGTTGGTGCCTAGGGAAATGCATCAGCATCCCGTGCTGCTGTAGTGTTTTTCTTCCTTGCCCCAGGTGGTCTTACATTGGCAGTGAAGGCAGGTAGCATACTCAGAATCATCTACCACCTCAAAATGATCCCATACCACACTACCTCCTCACTTCTGGGGTGTGAGTGCAGATTCTGCCTGATCCTCCTCCTCATCAGGCAGAGACACAACAGAAGAAACTTACTCAGCTGCGACACTTTCCTCCACAACCTCAATGTCAGCCTCCTCTGAACTGCCTTCCAGGGAAGGAGACCTGACTCTAGGGGAACTTTGAGAGGTATGGAGCACAAACTCCGATTCCTCCTCGGCTCCCAGAATTTCTTTTGCTAGGGCACACAGGTCCCCTGCTTCCAGATTCATCTCCTCCTCTGGCACTGGAAGGCTTAGGCTGGGAACTGAAATGGGAGTGGAGGAGACAGTCAGTGACATGCTGGTGCTGCTTGTCATGCTGGTGGTGCTGGGGGTTATTATTATGGCTGGTGTTATTGCAAGGGGTGCAGATGCAGACACTGGTCCCACCTCCTTGCTGCCACTAGCACCAGAAGTATCCTTATGCCTGCTAGTGCTACGGAAGAGTCTGTGTCTAAGTTGTGGGGGGAGGGGAGGAGGAACTTACAGTTCTTCCTGTGCCCCCTCTCCCTCCCCGGCCAGAAGAACTGGCACTTCTCTTCATATTTTGTGTGCTGGAAACAAATGTGTGTCTATGTGAGTGTGTGTAATAAAATTAAATGTATGTGTATTGAGTGCTTTGCCTGGAAAGCATTCAATACACATACATTTAATTTCTGTCCACCAAGAACTGCTTTCTTTTTATTTGAGGGGAAGGGGGAGAATAAAAACAAAGAGCAGAATTTTGGGGGAAGGGGTAGGCAAGGGTAAATAAATAGGAAAGGACTGGCAAATGACTACCACTTGGTAGCAAGGCACTACCAAGTTTACAGAATGATGCTGCAATGCTCTCAGTCTCTGCTGCTCCTGCTGATACAGATGCAGCTGCAAAATGGCAGAGACTCAGTTCACAAACAGCCTTTTATGCTGCTTCTCTGTCCCTCCCCTAGAGCACTGGGATTGAAAGGGACCTCAGGGACAGATCATTGTCACTGACCACCTACAGATGTCAATATCAGAGAAGTACTTCTCCCCACACACACACTTTCCCTGCAAGCCCATTTCCAGAACAGGTCAAAACATCCAAAACATTTTGAAAACATCTGAATTGTTTCAGAAAAATTCCAAAACATTTCAGATGGCCTGTTTCATTTTGGAGCTGTTTCGGAGCCCTGCGTTTCATTTCAGATTCAATGTTTCAACCGTCAAAACATCCAAATCTGAAATGAAACAGCCTCCAAAATTTTTCACAGCTCTACCACATACGTGTTCACAGATTATTGTTTAAAGTACATTTACATAACAGGAATTGCATAAACTTTATGCCCTTTGTATCATTCCACAAAAGCCTTAAGGACTTGAATGTCCTCTGCTTTGCTTTAGTATTAACTTTCAGTAGGTGCATCTACACTTGCCCCTATCTGCGCAGTTGTTCTAGCAAGTATTAAATGACTGCAAGCTTAGCAAGTACTAAATCAGTGCTCAGTAACCACCATTACTGTACAGTCCTGGTAGTGCATAGGTCATTTCTGACTCTACTGCACAGTAGCAATGAGCCACTGTGCAGTAGCTTGTTGCTACTGCCCAGTAGCATCACTATGGCAAAGTAGTGTCACCTGTAGACATACCCAGTGAAAAGTACCATTGATTGCACCAAAGGCATTATTTCCTGCAACACCCAGGCCAGATAATACACTGCCTATTAGATTCCTAAGTTTACTTAGGATTTGAATGTGATCTTATTCCATCTTCCTCAAGTCCCTGAAAAAGTGCTAATACACTGTGACTTATTTTAAAGTAAAAAGTAACAGCATCTTATAAAAATAGATGTATTAATGGATTCTCAGGGACTTCCATAATAAGTCCCACTCTAACATTCTTAACTCCCTCTCTAAGTGAAGTAGGATCCGGATGTCTGCATTTACATTTGAGGTATTGTATTTCATATTCTGAAAAGACCAGTTCTTGTTTGACTTGTGATATTATATGACCCCACAATCCAGGGTACAGTGCTGCAGCAACCAGATGTATTAAATCACCTTCTATAATGGTCTGGCATCTCAAATTAAAGGGACATTGTCAATTTTTCTCTTTCTTTAAATTGTTTGCATTTTTCAATAACTGTTATACATTCTCTGCAACTTGAAATTTTTTTTTTCACTTTTATCATGCTCTATTCAATGTAATTGTTTCCCTTTTTTATATTGCATGTTTCTACTGGAGCTTGAAATCTACATTTTGTTTCTCTTCTCTTATCAATTGGATTTGTTTGTTAGCTTGTAGTCCTGTCATTGCTAGGATTAAAATGTACAAGATATTTTGAGATTTGCATAAGTATTACTAGCTATTAAATTTAGATTCTAAAAATCACATTTATGTATATTTATTCTAGCCTAAGAACAATGGCTTGAAAAAATGTACACTAAACTGCTTCAAATTTTTAGTCATAGAAGATAAATCGATAAATTTCATTTTTTTTGGTGAGTTTGTTTATGAACATTAGAGACTGATAATGCTAGTTTTCCATAAAACTATACAAATAATGGTTGTCCTATCAGCACAGGTCTAACCTAAACATGTGACAAATTCATGATTCTGAGAAAAGAAATCTATCAGTAGCTACCAGAGCTGTCCCTAGGGTAGAGCGAATCAGCATGACCACCCTGGGCCCCACGCTTTGTGGGGGCCCTGTAGAGCTGGGCAGAGTGGCCGCGGCCCCCTCTTATGGAGGCCACCTAGCCCTGTGCCACGGAAGAAACATGAAGACCTCCCCCAACCCCACTTTGTGGGTGTACCACAGCCCTGTGCAGTGTTAAGGGGGCCCCGTACAGGTTCATTTACCCTGGGCCCCTCACCCCCCTAGGGTCAGCTCTGGTAGCTACCATTCTTCCACAGTGCCAGTGCCCTATCTGAATAAACCTGATTTATCTCAACTGTCTCCATGTTGCACTATGCAGCACAGATAATCTCAAAGGATCCCAACATACACTATATGCTTTATTTTCAAGAAATGTAGGCCCTACTATAGTACAGTCATTCTTAAGCTGTAACATACTAACTGATGAAGACTGTATACCAACACTATATGACAGTGTGGGTGAGGAAGGGAAATGTGTAGCATACTATCCAACTGACAACCAAATGTCAATGAACCCAGAATTGTCCGTCCTTTCTTGAATATTACATCCAGCCTCTTTTACTGCTGTGTAATCATCTAGGAAATAAAGGAAACACTGAATTTGGGAGACAAGAATATAATGGGGCCCCTCCCCATTACTATGAAGGAGAGAGGTACATAGCCAAAGAGCAGCTGGATCACTCCTGCCTCATGGAGGGAATAATAGTGGCAGAAAGACCTTTAATAAAATGGTCATCCACCCCAGGTGTGGCCAGTGATTGACAGGTCTGGGGTGGAAGTGTTGGATGGAGTGTTGGATCAAGTGACCCAGAGTGGGGGTTAGAGGCTTTATCGGGACTGGGGCTGAGGGCTTAGAAGAGCGGGGGATCTGACCTGAAAAGGGGGAAAAACTCCAGACTGCAGGGAGCTGCAAGGCAGCCCCTACATCACTGGTCAGCAGAGCTAAGCATTTTGTCCATATGTTTAGTTTGTTATCATGGTATGACATTAACCCGGAGTAGAGGGAAACCTTTTGTATGGAAGTGGAAGCTTGTATTTTTGTGTTGAAGCTTGAACCAGAGGACTGGATTGTGGATAAAGGGGAGAAGGAAGCCACCAAGAAAGGTGCCTGGGACCCCCTAGAACCTAATCCCCTCAAAAGGGGACAGGCGGTATAAGTGGGCTAAGGACCAGCCATGAGCCCTGAGGGGTTTGAGGGCCACAGGCAGTGCCCAGGACAGCCCTGCTATCAAACAAGAACTGTAATATGCATCAAAAGAGTCTGAGGGCACAAGCCCAGAGACCATGTGGGCAAGACAGGAGCTGAGGGGGCAGAGCCCATGAGGGAAAGGCTGGAGCTGGAACCCAGGTGTGCCTCAGGTGGTGGGGCCCACTAGGACAGTGGACCTGAGGTGGTGGGGCCCAGGCAGAGCAAAGTGGGCCAAGAACAGGGGGCAAAAGCCTAGACAAGGGTCTGTGACCTGAAGCAAAAACCCCTGATCTCTCCAAGCAACCTCCCAGTCCAACTATAACATCAAGACATGAGTGGTGAGACAACAAGGTGGACCCTCTGCAAGGTCAAAGTGGGCAAGGGGAGGACCCAGGTGTCCAGTAGAGGGGGTTGGAAAGACATGGCCCCTCCCTCTCTGGGCCTGGACCTGCTATAAATAAGTGTTCAGTAAGATAAAGAATGGGGGTTCTTCTATTAGTCCTTATTCTTATCTTCCAGGATCCCTTTGTCCTATTTGCCTCCTGCAAGAGGAAGGCGCCACTTGGTTTAATTGGTTCTAATTCTTAGAAGCAGCTTGGTGATAACATTGACCACAGTACAAATTGATATTACAGGAGAGAGAAACAGATTCAAGATGTATAAGGGTACATTTTCATGTCCGTGGCAATGATTGCATCTCATGTAAACATATCCAAGCTAGCTTTAAACTAATTAACTCAGCTACTGCTAGCAGTGTAGCCATAGATGCATGCATTTCAGTCAGGGGTGCAAAATCCATCCAAGAAACAGAGTAAATGGAGATTAGCCCATGCCCAGAGCTCTGTACTGCAGCTACCCTCCTGTAAGCACCACCTGAGCAAACCAGAATAAAACCTTTGGGCACTAAGATAATGAATGTCCTAGAAACAACCCAAAAAAAAGGTTAATTCCATTTGCTGGATTTTGAGGACAATAATTACAAAAAAGGTATGGTTTATGAATACCTGCATTTATAATTGTCTCAGTAAATGATTAGGGAAGTTAAAGTATACTTAAGTAACTACTTTCCATAAATGACAGTCTAATTTAGTCACTTTCCTCACTTTCCTACTCAACAACTTTGTGATCTCTGATTAAACCTTTGTTATATTAAACTGTAGACAGTTATTTGTGTAGTCTCATTTTCACCAAGAATTAAATGTAACAAATGTTTGTTCCCATGGTCTTAGTCTGTCCCTGTTATTAGTGCTGTCATCATGGTAATGCTTTCTAAACTCAGAAGCTGTGTTATAGGTAAGGAAGTTAGAAAGACACGAAAGATCATTTCAAGTCATTTTAGTGAGCAATGAAAGGGCAGAAATCTGCTTGAATCCAAGAAAAAAGCCACGCTGTTTGTTTGAAGGATGAAAGCTGAGAATTTTGTGACTGATATTTTAAGGCAGTACTCCCAAGTACAGTAAAACCCAGGGGCTAAATCTACTACTAGTTCTTCTAAAGAAAGAAATTATACTTCTATGCTCACTCTCATGTTTGAACAGTCCCAATAGCTTCTCTTTCCCTTCTTTGAAAGCTATATCACAGGACTAAGATCTCACTCTCCCATTGTGTCATAGGATTACTTATAAGTTTACATTTTAGCTAGGTTTCATAATTCTATCTATTATTAAGGTTTCCTGCCACTGCTTATTATACTTTCCTTTGTTTTAAGTGCTTGTAGCTTGGCTGGACTTTAACTGCTAGGGCTGAGATTGTGTCTACTTGATGTTCATCTCAAATTGATTTTTGTTTATTTACATTTACTTTTTGTTTACCAATGTAGCCATATCTAATATTGAGGAAATGGAGGATCTAATTTTAATAGTTGGCATGGTTATGGCTCACAAAAGAGTGATGTGGTTACGATGGGCATCTGTATACATGCTCTGGGCTCTGAGTGCCAGTCTAATTAAAGCACCCACAGCATTACATGTATTCAGCATCTCAGACTTCAAAATGGCTGTGGGGGTATTTTAACTAAGGTCTTTCAAGCTTTTGGTAAAGCTCTCCTGCCACCATTTTAAAGTGTGGGAACACTGAATACACTTGACACCGAGGCTGCTGGAACATGCTAGTTAGCATGCTCCAGCAGACTCAATTAATTGAGTCTGCTTTAACGTGTGCTAATTAGCATACATTGGAGCAGACATCCAGCATGTGTATAGGTGTCCCATCACATCTGACTCACAAGGTACTCATTTATAGCTCATTCAGTGAGGGGCATCAGTCTAGGGCAGGGTTTGAACTTACATCTTTAAAGGCAAAGTAAAAGGCCTTAATTGCTCAGCCACCCCACCGAATAGTAGGCCTAGACAAAAATGTGCTTCATCCACATGAACAAATTTTGATGGAACTTCCCTTACAACATGCTCATGACCTTGACATTCAAGGGCTTAAAATTAATTAGGATGATAGTCTTTGCTATCCCAGTGAAAATCTGTCCATGTTTGGCCAAGGTATAAGCTTTTGAAATAGGGCTGTTCACACAGGCTCACTAGACACTTCTTCAGTTACAGCTGCAAAATCTTCAGATTTTGTTGAGCTCTTGCTGAGCAAACTTGACGCTATCATAGCTTCAAGTGCTGAGCAAATTGCTCATCTGAAATCCACAGAGTGATGGAGCAAGATCCAGACCAAGACATAGGCGCTGACTTTTATTTTTGCTGTGGGGCAGGGGGTGCTCTCTTAGCCCTTAGAGAGGGGCTAAGATGATGGACATGTGGAAAGTTTTAGTCATTTCAAGTGACAGACCTCTTCTCGAGGGGGGCAGGGCTCTTGAGCCCCCACATACTCAACACCTGTGGACCAAGACATTGGAATAAATCTAGAGTTTCCTGATCATGAGTTCTTAGCCTCTTAAGGATGTAGCACAGCTGGGCATTGAAAATGAGTTTATTTACTGTGTTCCCTATAACCTTCCACTTGGCACCCCAGAAGTGTGAGGAATAAAGTTATCTAATCTGAATGCAAAAAAGACCAAAGATGAACCAGGAGAAAGAAAGAAAGAAATTAGAACTAGAGTTGACCTAAAACTCAGGATTTCTGAGTTACAAGAAATGAGTGGGGGGTTGTTTGTTCTTTTATTTGTTATTTTTAAATTTGGAGGGTTTGTTCAGAATTGTAATACTTCTAAAGCTTTTCAGTCTCTTTTTACATGAGATTTTTCCAGACCCTTGACTATTCTTGTCACTTTTTTCAGAGCCACTGAAATCCCCTCAATTCTGTAATATCCATTTGTTTAAATGAGATGACCATTACTGCAGGCAGTATTCTAGATGATGTCATAGCAATTATTTAAATAAGGGAATGATAACATTCTCTGTTCATCATCCTTTCACTACTTATGCTATTAATATCTTGCTTGGGTTTTCTGACTGCATTGAGCAGAAGTTTTCACTGAGCTGTCTACTGTGAAGCCCAAGCCCCTTTCTTATTTGGTTCAAATTTCTTGGTATCAACTCATTCTCCTCCCTGCTGGCTGGCTGATGGATCCTCCGTATTCTCTTTGCAGTCACCCTTAATTGGCTCTGTGTTGAGCTGACATGACTAGTCCCTATGGTGACTCAGTCTTCCTGAATTAGCTGATTCCATACTGAATAGGGACAAGTGAATCATTTCAGAATAAAATTGAATTTAACCAGCACCTTTGCCAAGAGCTGAAACAAAACCAGACCCTTTCTGAAATATCAAAGTGTTTATTTTTAATAGTTTTCATTTTCAAACACCTTTAGATTTATGGGCTGTATCTGAAGCTGGAAACAGAAAAGGCAGAAATCTCTGTAGAAAGCTTTTTATTGTGTTCTTTCAGTTTTCTTTCAGCCCAAAAGTATGGAGGATGCCCCATGAAAACTCCCTACAATACTCCAAAATAATTTTTCAAATCCAGCAGTTTTAAATAATTTGAGGGGAGATTATCTAAACAGAACATCCACACATGTAAAGCTTCTTCCATAACCAGTATGATTTTAAGCAGTGTATTAAAATGAGTGAATATTTTTACTACATTCTTCCCTATCATAATTTTTTTTCTTCATATTGATGAGAAGGCTGTTGCCATATCTGTTGGCCTCTAATTTAAGTGGCAAGATTTATATCAAAAGGCAATCCTGGTATATGTCAAACTGGCCAGTCAAAAGGGAGTTAGGGTTCCTCTTACAACAGAAGTTGTAGCCTGGGCACCAATGCATGTTGGTTAAAAGAGCTTTTCCCTAGAAAAAGAGAAAATGGGGTGGAGTAAAATTTACTGCACGTAGAGATGGTTGGGATTTGGAAACATTTTTGTGGCTATTTTTTTCTGAAGAAATGTATCCCTGTTTAGGTCAAAAGCTTTCAGAACTCAAAATTTTCACCAGCTCAGTATGAAAGTGTTCATAAATATGATCTTTATAAAACTGTCTGCAGTTATGGATATATCAATGTTGATTTATCCTATATTTGTCTTTTTACAGAAAGAAAATAAGAATTGGGGTTTAGACAGAAAACAAACAGAATGTTTGAGGGAGCAAAAAAAAAGAAAGAAAAAAAGGTTGTACTATTCCTATTGGTATGTTGAAAAATAGAGGTACCCATAATACCAGCCTGTGATGGCTCTCCTGAAGGAGTGACATCTGACACATTTTTAAATACAGGAATGGAAAACCCATAGCATTTGCTTACAGGGGTTAAAGCTCAGATAAACTGCTTCTCTATAGAAACAGAGGATTTTGACATAATTTGTAGAGTTTGTAAGGTGAATAAGTATGTGTTTGGAGGTAGAGGAAGAGCTTCTATCCCAAATAAGATTATAAACTGGGACTGAATGAGAGCTCAAGATGGGGCCCTTGGATACAGTTTTCTTTTGCCAAAATAGGAGGCAAAAGTGATATTGCAAAATGATAAGCTTTTCTTAGGAGTGAGAATGTTCCTGCTGGATAATCCTAAGTTTCACTAAAGATCCAGGTAAAGAAACATATAGGTTTCTCCCAACTACAGCAAATTTGCATATGGCCTATATGGCTAACTTGTGTTTTGAGGTATTTTTAATAGTGTGTATGCCTATTATTATAGTTATTGTTAAGGATTTCTTAGGGTGATATCTTTTATTGGTAGTTAAGATAAAGTTAGCTGAGCTTCTAAAGTTAGACAAGTGGGGAGGGAGAGCACACTTATTTTTGTTAACTTTGAAATCATATCCTTGGAATCTCTTTACAATTTTCTCTAGGTTTTGTAAATGTTCTTCTGAATTCCTCCCAGTTATTAGTGTGTCATCCAAATAACAGGCAACGTGTTTACCCCCTGCAGCACTGTGCTTTGAAACTCAGCAGGTGCACCAGCTATCCTAAGGGGTAATCTTTAACACCTACAAAGCCCCTGATCTGTTTTCGCGGACAAAATTCTTTCCCTGGTTCTAGCTTCTCATACCACTTGCTGATAGATAGCTCTGACTAGGTAAACTCCACTAACCTCCATTACCTCTTCCAGTTTTGCTAATCTATCATGTCATTGAAGAAATGGGGTTTCAGTCAGGGGTTTTTGATAACTGTATAGTCACCAGAAAATTTTGTGCTGTATGCTGTCTTGGTGAAATACTTCCAGCTGCAGCCCATTCGTGGAATTTCATAGATATAGTTAGACCCACCTGCCCTTCCTCATGTTCTTGTAGGACATAGCTTACCTTGATAAAGGAATGGCCTTAGTAACCACAATTGGCTTTTCTGTTGTGCCTTTGACCAAACCTATATCTGTACTAATTATGGCTTTACATTTTCCTTTTAGTTTTTGCACTGTGTGGCATTCAGTTTCACTCTCCAGTTCACAATTGCCTGATCTCATAATCTATTTTCTGCTTTCAGTGGGGAGAATCAGTGTGGCACAATTTTTTTTCAGTTACATGGTAGGTGTTGGCAGGAAATGTCAGCTCTCTTGATAGGCATATTGCCCAATATGCTTATCTCTAATTGTTGTGATTGGTAAAACAACATCCATTTTCTTTCATCTTAATCTAGTAATTATTCTTCAGGCATCACATACACCGGCACTCTTGTTTCCATCTTTATTTTCAAGACAACATTGTTTTAACGTAATATGGGTCATGATATGTCTTTTTGTTTTACACCACATACTGTTGTCTGAAGATGTACAGCTCCTTCATCTTCTCCTGCCAGTTTCAAGTACAATTCCTCCACTGTCACATGACATTTTCAATGTCTTATGGTTGCAGGCACCAGTGGTTTCCTTTGAACATCTCCTTGGGCATACTGTAGTATGCAGGGCATCCACAGAGGCAGTGTGCCCCTTCTAACTACAGTTCTTGTACTGTGGCTGATT
>NW_017729022.1:79424241-79429212 GCF_001723915.1 Gavialis gangeticus
CTAACTACAGTTCTTGTACTGTGGCTGATTCAAGAAGCATGTTTTCTGATGTAAAGTCCATGAACAGCAGAAAATGTATCAATCTGTTCTGTTTTGTTTAGTTTTTTGACCTGGCAATATGTTCTGACCTGAATCATATTCATCATTTTCATTCCCTTTTACTCTTTTTATCAAGGCCCAGCCTGTTTCCTTTTAAAATGCGGCCAATTTTCTTTCAAAGAATGGAGCTGTCTCCTTAACTCCCTTTAGTAGCAGTATCTTCTTACACACAACACCTCACAAACCCTGTCTTAGTTGCCTGTATTTTATTCCAGAAACAAATTGACCTCTGAAGACGTCTTCCACAAAATTGCCAAAACAACGTGGATCAGATAATTGGTTTTATGCTTACCAGAAATTCAGAGATCCTTCTGCTTTATAGCTGGGTTTTGAGATTAAATATATTGACTCTGTTAAAAGAATGTGATAGGCACATCATCTTTTTTTAAGAAACTCTATTATGTGTCTCCACTTCACCACACTAAGTCCTTATGGAAAACCTAATCAATGAAGTTCAACCTCTGGCCCATGGAGTTTCCCATGGGTCTGGAAACTTGGAGTTGGAGGGGCAGTGGCAAAATTAGTTGCTGCTTTCCTGCTGCCAAATTTCCAGATCTGTGAGGATTCCTGCAAGCTAGATAACACGGCCCTGCACACTAGAGTACACCAGCACATGGTTGGGCCAGCATGTGGGGTCACCCCATGGTTGCTTCTGATTACTCAGGGTCAGGCCATTGCAAGGCCAGACCCAGGTGCACGTTGTCAGGCCAGCATGCTGAGTCACACCTTTGGACCAATCCCATGTGTTGACCCAATGCAGAATCTGGCCCATGGACCAACACCATGCCACTCATCCAGCCCATAGGGCCAGAAATCTAGGCATCACTGACCTAAATCATTAAGCAATGAAATGTGACACCCCCCCATATGCATTAGAGAAAAAACAATAGGTTGATTTCCTATCTTTTATAGCATTTCCACAAAAATACTCTTAAAGTCTTAAGGTATACACTGCAAAATGATCTGCATTTTCATTAAATTGGAAATAGTTCATTTGGCCACAAGTGGCCCTTTTATCTTTAGGGTCATAGGATCATACAAGATCAGGCCTGGAAGAGATCTCACAAGGTCATCTACTCCAGCCCCCTACTCAAGGCAGGATCATCCTTGACTCAAATATCTGAGCCTGCTCTTGAAAACCTTCAAGGATGGAGATTCCTCAATTCCTCTAAGTAGTTGATTCCAATACTTGACCACCTTGATGGTCAGAAAGGCCCTTCTAATCTCCAATCTAAATTTCCTCTGCTGCATGTTGAGGATTCTGCTCTTAGTCCTGTCACCTACAGCCACAGACAAAAGGATATCTCCATCCACTTTATAATTGTTCTTCAGGTATCTGAAGACTATCAAATACCCCTCTCAGCCTTCCCTTTTCCAGATCAAATAACCCTACCTCTTTCATCCTTTCCTCATAAGTATTGTCCCCAAGGCTCCTAATCATTTTGTTGCTCTTCACTGAAATCTCTACAAACTTTCCACATACTTCTTGAACTGTGGGGACCAACACTAGACACAGTACTCCAGGTAAGGCCTCACAAGTGCTGAATAGAGTAGAAGAATCACTTAATTTGATTTGAAAGTGACACTCATGTTGATACAACTCAGCTTGATGTTGGCTTTTTTTTTTTTTCCAATAAGAGCACAGTGTTTCATTATATTCAGCTTATAGTCCACTGCCACCCACAGCTCCTTCTCTGCAGTGTTGCAGCCTAGCCGGTCATTTCCCAGTCTATATTTATGTATCCAATTATTCAGTCTTAAGTGCAGGACTTTGTTCTAGTCCTTGTTGAATCTTATCTGATTGATTGCAAACCATTTCTCAAGTCTATTCAGGTCATTCTGGATCCTAGCCTTAGTCTCTGGATTTTTTGCAATTCTACCCAACATGGTATAGTCTGCAAATTTGATAAACGTGCACTTAATCCCATCATCTAAATAGTTAATGAAGATATTAAACAGTACTGGACCCAGGACAGACCCCTGGGAAAGCGCACTTGATGCTTCCTTCCAAGTAGACATTGAGCCACTGATAACTACTCACTGCACATGATTTTCTAACCTGTTATGTATCCACCTTACAGTACTTTCATCTAGTCTGTATTTCCTTAGTTTGTTAATGAGAATGTCATGAGAGAGAGCATCAAAAGCCTTACTAAAGTCAAGTTACATCACATCCATTACTCTTCCCCTCACCCCCCATCTCTGGTGTCTTTTTTTATATGCCATATTTGTCCATGGTTTTCTGCTATGTTTTACCTCATACAAAACATTTTAAAAATACAGCAATACACTGAAGAAGCAGCCTGCCACAGAACTGATAAACAATTTAACCTGCTATGTTGCAAGGAACTTAATGCACAACTGAAACTAAAGAGTCTTGATCACATGCTTCTGTAGAATTGTCTGAATTGCAATCAGGAAATGGTTAAGATTTAAAACATTGCCCATTTTGTTCAATACATCAGAGAGAGCCATTGAGATTTGTGGAACATTTGGTGAAGTCATTTAGTGACTTCAGTATACTTGTTTCAAGATAGCAGGTGTGTCTACACATCCATTAGATCCTGGAGCAGTTTATTCATGAGTAAACACTCCTGGAAAGGCATCCATTCATGCAGGGAAGTGGGAGCAGGTTTGCCACTAAAGGCAGCAAACTGCTCCCACTTCCTGAGGCCTAGCAATGGGCCCCTGCCATCAACAGAGGGAGCTCTAGGCTCCCCATGGATGCCAGCCCAGGGGTTGGCAGGGAGCACTAGGCCAGGAGACACTGCACCCTGCCACCAGGGCTGGGATATTACACCCTGCCTGCCGCTGGGGCAGGGACAATGTCCCACTGCCCCAGCTGCAGGGAGCTCCTGGCCCTGGCTCCCTGATCAGGGGTGGGGGACTTGGAAAGAGCTGCAGGGAAGGGGAAAGTCCCAGCGCCCTGCCCTGATCTGCCAGTTTTGCAGCTAGCAGCAAGCTCACTGCTCGCTGCCCCACCAATGGATTCAGGCAGGGGGCTGGGAACTATCCTACCCCTGCAGCTCTTTCCAAGCCCTGTGCCTTGATCACCCAATTGGGGCACAGGGCCAGGACCTTCCCCTAAACAGGACATTTCCCAGCCCCCACTCCACAATTGCAGGGCTGAGGCTAGGTAGCCTGTTCCCCACTCAGCTCCATGATCATGGAGATGGGTGGGGAATAGGCTGGGGAGCCTGTTCTCTGCACAGCTCTGTAAGCATAGAGCTAGGTGGAGAACAGGCTTCCCAGTGTTTTTCCCCACCCAGCTCCATGCTTCTGGAGATGAGCAGGGAACAGGCTACCCAGCCTCAGCCCTGCAATTGTGGAGTGGGAGCTGGGATCTGCCCCATTCAGGGGCAGGTCCCAGACCTGTGCCCTGATTGGGTGATCACTACTTATCCTATGAAATATGTAACATTGTAACAAGAAAGCAGCAGAATTCAACATCCTGCTTGCCATCAGACACCTCTGAAGTAAATAGACTGCTCCAGCTTTTATCGGAGCCTAATTTGAATAAAATAGAAAATTAACTTTTTCAGCTGGGAAATCTTACTCTACCCTCCAACTCACCTGTGAAATATGAATTTAAATTTCTACCTCGGAGAAATGTTACAATCTTTGCATTCTCCTTTGCCTGAGGAAGGGCGCATGTGCCCAAAAGCTTGCAAATAAAGGAAAAAATGTTTTTGCAGCTGTCTAGTTGGTCTAATAAAAGATATCACCTCTAGAACACTGACTGTGCTGTTAGTAATCTCATGTAAATTTGTTATTTGCATTTGCAGGTAGCAAATTTACTAGCGATTAGCAAGGTTTATTGAGCAGTAAGTGTGTGCACATGTAGATGCACGTGCTTACTGAGCAACAAACTACATCACTGCACAGTAAAGTGTCTCATGTAGACATGCCCAGCATGTCTGTGGATTGGTTGTCATGCTCTTGTCTTATCTAGCGTTCTGGAAAGAGGTAGAAAGGAATCTTATATTTCTTTTGTAGTGAAACATCTTTTATCTCCTGAAAATGGTTGAAAAATCCAGTGGGGGGACAGCAGAGGGAAATATCTGACAGGTGCATGCCCTTCAATCTGTTGCATCTAAAACTAATGGAAACTAATTTACACTTGAACCCCTGGTTCTTTTATCTGAGTTAAAAACAAGCAAATAAAAGCTTTGTATCTTCTTAGGTATTTCTGAACTCTCATACTTTCCATCTAATCAATTATTGCTGTTTAGCTTTATTCATTTATTTCCCAGAGCTCTATTGAGGATTTTTGTTTTCAGATCTATGCTGTTACCGGTAATGTAACCATTTCAGTTCCTTATATAAGGTCTGTAAGGCAATCTCTCTTAAGCAAGCAACATAGCATGCCCCATTGGATGTGTACTACATATGTGCTACTTTATATACATGATTATACTAAATGACTTTGCGAGATGAACTTTGGGGTATGTGTGCATACAGATTCTGACACATGGTGGCCAGGTATCTTGAACAAAAAATGTTGTTTTGTTTCTCTTCTGTGAAATTCCATTAAGTCTAAAGTCTAAAGTGTTTTATCTCCTGAAAATGGTTGAAAAATCCAGTGGGGGGACAGCAGAGGGAAATATCTGACAGGTGCATGCCCTTCAATCTGTTGCATCTAAAACTGTCAGACCAACCTGGTGGCCTTCTAAGATCAGATCACCAAATCATTAGATGCAGGGGTAGCAGTGGACATAGTCTTCCTGGACTTTCGGAAGGCCTTCGACACTGTCTCTCACCCTGTTCTCATTAAGAAACTGGGGAACTGTGGTGTCAACACCCACACAGTCAATTGGGTCACCAACTGGCTGTAGGGCCGCACCCAGAGAGTGGTGGTGGATGGGTCATTTT
>NW_017729022.1:79429602-79441355 GCF_001723915.1 Gavialis gangeticus
CCAGGAGTGACCAGGAATAATGGTCACAAGCTGGTAGAGGGTAGATTTAGGCTAGATATCAGGAGGTGCTACTTCACAGTCAGGGTGGCTAGGATCTGGAACCAACTTCCAAGAGAAGTGGTGCTGGCTCCTACCCTGGGGGTCTTTAAGAGAAGGTTAGATGTACACCTTGCTGGGGTCGTTTGACCCCAGTACTCCTTCCTGCCATGGCAAGGGGTCGGACTAGATGATCTATTCAGGTCCCTTCCAACCCTAAAAACTATGAAACTATGAAACTATGTGTTATGGACTGGGTGGCTTAAGGGAGTGGTGTTGAGGTTATCTGCAGACCTCTCTCCCAGTTCTTTTCTGCATCAAAAATGAGTTTTATATATAGTATCCTCTTCTAGATATTCAATGACCTACAGAAAATGGGTCGGTGGTTTTTTGTAGAGGTCTTAATGGATGTGATCCACATCACAGAACTGGCATTAATCACCAGTCTTAGCAGAGATGAGCACCTAAAAGGAGACTGGGACATTGCTCCATTAGCCTCTAGAGATGGTCTCTTCCAGGTGCAGGTAAAAGCATACTTTGGGGCGATGTAAAACAGCGTACCTGACTGCTGTCCTTGCTGTTTTTCTGAGGACAAACAGAAGTTCAGTCTCTAGGGTGGTGAATGACTAAATTCATAAGACCTAAATTCACTTCAAGAACTGGGAGCAAAAAGTCCAGTTTACACAGTAAGGGGAATGGAGATTGGCTTTTATGTTTCACCATATGTAGTGAACTGTAACATAATATCAGCATTTCTATAGAGTCTAAACAAATAATCTATAGTTCAGTATCTTGAAACAAGTATGGGTTTTCCTCTGAACTGATGACTTTCTTGGACTATTATCATAGAAAAATCTTGACTACCACCGCAAGTATGCAGATGAAGTACATGGGTGCCTGAGGTCAGAATGCCTTTGCCATGATTGCAGCTCATGGGTTTGGAGATATGTTGTGAGCACTTATTGCTGCTCCTCTGAGCAGGAGCAACAGGTGACATTCACCCCATGCAAGGGGCCAGCACAAGATGCTTTTCTGAAGAAAGTTGTGGTACACATGCCGCAGACAAGCTTTATGCATAGGAGTGAACTACGCCTTAATTGAACACCTAGCTCCTGTATACAGCAAACCAATTGGCTGGTGGGACTGGTTATAAGCAAGGTCCACCAAAACGATTGTAGTCTAATTTAAACTGCTACCAGAAATATAATTTTTAAAACTGATATCAGCCATTACAATTATAGCTTCTTTAAAGGAACTGCTTTCCATCTTCCTTTTTTAATGCAAGGAAAAATATTAACTCAACATGAAATCCATCTGCTCACGTGCACATTCCTGGCAGTCAACCCTGGTTAGATAGATTGATCTTGTATATATATGAGATCAATTATATACATAGAGATAATAAAAGTACATAGATCTTATATATACCTATATACATCATATATGTATATGACCATGGTAAAGCTCAGAATAAGATGCAGAAAGACTTTCGCTATCTATTCCAGAAAGATGCAAGAATTAAGAAATTATGTAAAATTAAAATGAGATATATTAAAACAGATGTTAATTAATATGCTGCTACTTTAAATGACAAAATATCTCTTCTATGTCATGTCTGCAGCTTCTTTGTTTTCTTTTCTTTTTTTTAAGCAAGTTACTTGTGAAAGCTAAACAGAGTTCTGGTTGGTGGAACTCTGCCAGCCTGTTTTATTATAACACACTTTCATGCACAGAAGAAGAAAAGGTTATTGCACATGTCACATCTTTATTATACTTGACAAGTTGTGAAACATATACCTTAAAAAGGAAACTAAAGAGATAAATCAGATTAGCTTTCCACTACCTGCAGTAAGTCCTGAGATGCTTGATGGCAAAACTGTGCGGAATGGGAATTGACATTCTTTGTCGATTAAACAATTAGAATCCTCTTTACATATGTCTTCTAGAGGAAAGTATTATGATTTGTGCTCCAGTAGGCCCTTTGCTTATGTTTAATCCTTCTTTTCAAATCTTTATTACTTTAGTTTACTCCCTTTATCTTTTTCTTTCCTCATCAGAGATTACAAGGAGAACAAATGGAATGCATGTTAATTCTGGGTGTCTCTTCTCCCTCTATCCATTATGACATACAAAGATATTTTATTTAGGCCAAGTTTTAGAAATTCTCTTGAGCTTTACCCCTCTGTCACAGCAAGTGCTTTTGAAGTTATTTGTCTGTCTATATGTTTGCCAGATGGTGACTGGGACTGCTTGTGCTTATGCAGTACTTAGCATAAACAGAGCTATAAGCTTGATTATAGTCTCTGAGCATCACCTGTTTTGCCTTATGCCAAACACAGCAAAACTTTGCTCTCAGTGAGTGTGTCTACACAATATATTTACTAAACAGCTGACTAATTAACTGCGGTAAATGTCTCAACATCTACACTTGCATACCTATTAGGCCTCACAAAACTAACAAACTCCACAGCAGGGTAGTACTTGTAAATACAAGTACTACCCTGCTGTGGAGTTTTTTTGTGTGCTGCAGCGCATGAGTAGACACTGCCCCAGGTAACTGGAGCACAGGGTGCTTCAATGTGGGGATGGCAGACAGCCCCTGTGCTGAAGCATACTTGTGCCTCAGCCACCCCCTCCACAGCACGTGAAGCCCAGTCAGGGTACCCCTGGGCTGGCAGGCTGACCCCTGGGTCCCCTACCAGCCTGGGCTGCTCCAAACAGGCTCCACCTGCTATGCATGAATAAACTCCAGAACAATATACTCTGGAATTTTTTGCTCCCAGCACACATTCAAATGGCACACGCAGGAGTAAAAAACTCAAGAGCAATAAGCTCCAGAGTTTATTCATGTATATTAATTGCATGTGTAGATGTACACAGTGTAAAACATTTTCATAGAGTCACAAAAAATAGGACTGGAAGGGATATCATGAGCTCACCCAATCCCCTGTTCAAGGAAGGATAATCACTTTCTAAACTGTCTCATTCATACATCTGTCTAATTAGCTCTTAAACACCACAAAGGATGGAGTTCCTACAACCTCTCTTGGATACCTGTTCCAGTGTTTAACTGCCCTCATACAAGTACAGTAAAATCTCTGTTATCTGGCATTTAACTAGCCAGAATACTTAATTAACCAGAATTTCAGTGGCAGGATGCACACAGCACCACGTCGTGCCGTACTGCTTTGCTGCCTGCTGTGCTGCTCTGAGTGTATCTGAGTACACACATTGCACCACACCACTTTCATGCCTGCTGCACACTCTTAGGGTACCCACACAGGGTAGCTGAGTGTGCATGCCCCTTCGCCCTGCTGCAGCAGCCTGTGGCCAGGCTGCCCTGGTGTTTGGCGTAGCTGACTATTATGGCATTTTTATCTGTATACTATTTCATTCTTTATACAGTATTTTATACTGTAATGTATTGTACACTCATTCTTTGAAAATTTGCATTACAAGTATGGTACTGTCTTCCTTGAGTATAAATCTCAGATAACCAGAATTTTTAGATAACCAGCACCCACCATTCCCTATTCATGCCGGACAACAGAGATTTTACTGTATATGATTAATAGACTTATTCTTTTCACTTTTGAGGGTGTTGGGGGAGTGGAAGAACCAATTAAGTATATTACAGGGTAAGTATATTAACAATATGCACTCTACACAATGCATGTACTATCTAAAATCTTAACAGGCAAAATCTTAATTACATGGGTATATTCACATAATAAGAGGTGTACTGATTGAAACTTAACTACATGGGAGGCCTCTGTACAATTTACTTTTACTTCAGTGGGTTTTGGGTTGGGTTCTCCAAGTTTTAGTTCTATGTATAGTAAGAAAGAACATTTAATAATTTCACATTAATAAATTGTAATAGTAAGGATAGAAAAATAAGTAAAAATTATGGTCCCTGAAAGATGGTTCATAAATGAGGTAATGAAACAGCTAATAAAAAAGTACTGTATTGTGATGTGATCTAATTTTGGAAAGAGTTCTTTCAAAAAAGAGGAAAAAAATAGATAGAAATATACCTCCTACATTGTTTTATAGTACTGATGAGCTAAAAATATCTGTGGACTTTTTCAATATTTTATCTGTGCAGCAGACCATTTTATTAGCTAAGTTTTATGGCCATGTTAAAAATAATGAAATAAAACAGCACAGAGTGTCCACACTAGTTAGCATTGATGCTGTCATAAATTACTTTAAAAGAAAATGGTTCTTTAGACAAACACTAAACTTGTCAGTGGACCACCTTTAAACAATGGTTTTACATTACTTTTCAAAACATAATAAAACAGAAAGATTGCAGTAGAAGACTTTTCTGCATTAAAAAGATTTGTCTTAAGTACATTAGAATAGCATAATTAACAGGAGTGCATGTATGAGATAAATAATACTGATTCATTCATTAGGCCCAGGTCATCAAATTCATCTTGGATTCCAGGACAGATCTGGACCACAGGGCTCTCCCTGGGCTGTTTCCATGGGGCAAGTGGTGGAGGCAGTGGGGCCAGTGGCTGTGGCAGCATCTTCAGCAGTGGCAGAGGTAAGGCAAGTGGCAGCAGCCACAGGGCTCGCAGCTGAAACTGCAGTGGTGGGTGGTGGCAGAAATGGCTCGGGACAAATGTCAGCAGGCCAAGCACATGAAGTAACCGCAAAGTGAAGGAGGCTATGTCAGAACAACTTTCACTTGCCCACCTGCTGCTATGACTAACTGTGCCCTGGGGCCCCAAACTCTACAAGAGGCCCTGCCCTAGAACTCTTGGCCTTGCTGGAGATGCCAAGGCTGGATGGAGTGGCTCCATGGGCCAGGTCTAGCAGGCAAGCCATTTGACACCTATACATTAGGGGAAGAAAATACAAAAGATTTAAGATAAAGACCCCCTACCTTGGGGGTCTTTAAGAGAAGGCTGCACAGGCATCTTTCCTGCCTAGGTAGGGGGTTGGACTTCATGATCTGTTGAGGTCCCTTCTGACCCTAGCACCTATGAATCTATGACTAATTTACTATTGAAAACATTTTTGGTAATTATTAAAATTGGCCTACAACAAGGAACCCAAGACTCATTAATAAGTGATGGTTTTAAATACGAAATATATGAAAAGTCATGCCCAGTAATTTTAAAAAAATCTCTTCTTCAAAATCTTTATTAGCATATGAACATGTTACCACAGGTTCCCAAAAATGTTTAAGAAAATTTACTTCAAATCTGATTAACATGCAGTTCAATTGATTTGACTGACAATGTTACTCAATATCCAATAAAAAGGATACACTAAAATTCCTGAAAAGCCAAATGCACCAAAATTGATACAAACCACTCAGTGGGTACATCTATATGTGCCATTAATGCCAAGCAATAAACTGCAGACCTTATTGCTCTGCAATTTATTGCTTCCAGGAAGCTCCCAGATGCACTGTTTACACGTGCATCCAGACTGCAGTACACTGAGCTGGGTCGCAGCAGTCCCAGGTGGCAAGGGGACGGGGGGTCAGTCTGCCAGCCTGCTCCATCCAGGCTTAATATGCTGCAGAAGGGCTGGCTATGGAATGAGGGTCCTTCAGCATGGGGCTAAATAGAGAAAATTTGCATAATTTTGGTTTTGAGAGCTTGCTGTCTTGGAAATGTTGAGTAGCTTTCATCTCTTAGGGGCTTACCACCCATGATCATTTTAAAGAAACTGAAGGGTGGGGGAAGGGATTTGTGAACATTAGCCTCTCCCTTTGGTCAGCTCTGATCTAACTGCTGAATGACAAGCTCCTCAACCCTTGTTTTAGAAACGGTGTGTACAGTGATTTGTGGGACTGGATTTAAACAGCATTGAACGAAATTGCAGCTTCCACATCGACCCTGGATACAGCCTTCCCTTGCTCTTGCATGTTAAAGGAGATATTTGGCTTCTTTGTCATCTTTAAATAAGATGCCTTTTAGCACACAGAACTCATCCCTAAACTACCAATAGGAAATGACTTCCTGGGGCATTTATTCCTTGTGATCTGGTTAACCCTGGAGGGCACTTTGTATCATAATCTGTAGCCATTCATCCAATTCTGTGCTCTCACATATTGCCTAAAGACTCCCCTTGAACTGTAGTGACTAGATCTTTATTATTAAGTGCACTATACTCAGTGCTGCTCCTTGCAGCTTGGGCACAAGGGATGCATCCAGGCAAGCACCGACATTTGTTTCCCTGGGGACAAGTAGCAGTGGCACATCTTGTGCCGCTGCTGCTTGTCTCCAGAGAATACCCATACCACGTGTGCTCTTGTGCACAGCAGGTTACCCCAGGTCAGGTAGGGGAGGATGGGACCAGCAGCTGTGCCGACCCCAGCATCCTTACCTGGGGTCCTGGAGGCCTCCCAGGCCTGCAGCTGCAGCAGGAAGCCTGACAGGCAGCTGGAGCATGGCTCCAGGTGGCCAGGTTCTGGTTTTGGGCAGCACATGCTGCCACCATGTGCACTGGCCCACTTTTTAGCCTGGGATCTCCAGGGATCACCCCCTGCAAGGGGAATGCCTGCATGTATGGTGTGTGGCACTGCAGGCAGGTGTGTGGCACCACATACCACACATCCACGCTCATCTGGATGCAGCCATAGAGTATACAGGGATCTTAGGGACTGGAAACTTTCTAGCATCACCCTCAGAATCATCCCTCTTACAGCTCCTGCTCCAATCTGCAGATTCCCTACAGATCATTACATTAGGGTTCCAGTCTATTGTCATCATCTATCCTGTTAAAAGTGTGGTTTCTATAAGCCTGGTGTCAAATTCACACCCTGAACAACATATAAACAAACTTTATGTCATGGACTGTGAAAACCAAGACCTTTTTACCTGACACCTGCTTTGCACTTATATAAATGACCACACAAGACACAGAGCAGCAGAGAATCAAGCCCAACATCTGGCAGCTCTGTCACTTCTTCTATTACTCTTCTGGGACAAAATACTAACAGTTTTTTTCCAGTGAAACCAATAACCCACTTGATACAGTCCACTGGAGATCTATCAGAGTGAAGAGATTTGGTTAGCTAGCAACATGAGAAAAACAGATTGTGTTTGTTAGTAATATATAACTGATTAATTTTCAGACTCAGTTAAGTATAATCCATTTATAACTTTATTTTGAAGAAAATGTGTGCTAACAACATCATTTTAAGTGCCTTGATTGTCCTTGGGCTTTTTTGTTTATGATAAATGTTCCAGTCTCGGTGCTCCATTTAGATGAGGATTTTGCATCTCTTGATTTAGGCACTTGAAGGGTTAGTGGCTAAAGAACTTCGTGTTCTGCCAAAGCTGCATGGGATGGTTGCCTGGTAACAATACCTGTGGAATACTAAGTACTGTATCAGGCTTCTGCCTGTTCATGCCTCCCTTTTTTTAGGGGAGACAGCAAAGAACTAGAGAGAAGATATATTTTATTTAAGGTGCCTAGAAGGCCTTTGGCAGTTTGCTTGAAGCCTGCAGTTGAAATGGAACTGCAGTGAAACCAATATATCTTTGGAAGGCCTCTTCATTAAACTGCTGCAGAATGAAAGGAAATAGTTTCTATTACCTCTTTAGATATCTGTCTTGGGCAAAAATTATGCCCAATGTTACAACAGCGAGGATGAGAGAAAAAAGGGGATACAGGATTTTCTTCCTTCTGCACAAACAGAAAGGCATGTGAGAGCTCTGTATGAGCTATGTCCTTTGGCCTCAAGGGAACTTGGCCTGTTGATTTGTTCAGACATCAGGCAGCTAGAGCATATGCTGTTGTCTGCAAAGTTTCGAATGGGCAGGCACCATACCCTGTCTAAGAGTGGCTGTAAACAGCATGCCACAGCCTATTGACTTGTTTTGTGCAGCTTCTTCATGCAAACATTGTGCAGCTCCCTAAAAAAAATCTGAATTTTTGCCTTGCATCTATAATGCATTGAGACACACACAATTACTGAATCCAAAACCAAAGGGCCAGATACGTAATTCTAGATGTACTGCTATAAGAGGCTTGTTACACATTAATTTTAGGTGGTTCTTCTGGCCCTTGCAGCCCCTGGATTGTCCACACATTAACACCTGCATCTAATTTTAAGCACTCTTTAGGCTTGGAGTGCTTACCACTCCACTCCAGGTTACCACTCCACTCCAATCCAGGTTTATCTCTGATGCATGTTACCCAGCATGTATTACACTAACATGTAGCCATTCGAAGCTACGTGTTAGCATGAACCCTCCACCGGCTCCCCACTCTCCTACTGGCCTGGATCCAGCCCCCAGTCCCCGATGCCCTCCCCTGCACACCAAATCCCTGCTTACTTGTACCTCCCCATGGTGTCTGTCCCAGGGGAGCAGGTAGGGGTGGGTTAACCTACCTGTATGACCTCACCCAACAGCACCGAGAGCAGCAGCATGGCTGCAGTGGTAGCTGGGGTCAGGCAGGCAGGATAACCCTTCTGTGTCTGTTCCCCTTGGACAGACAGCACAGGCAGCCACAAGTAAGTAGGGGGGAGGTGGGAGAGGAGGTGAGTGGGGGAGCCCATGGGATAGAGAGGGAGCCAGGGCAACCCTGGGGGGCAGCAGGGAAGCCTGAAATGGGACAGTGGATTCTTACCTTTCAGGCTTCTGCTAGCTGAACTTGTGACTGCTCCAAACTTGAGTTAACCCTAGCAGCCATCAACATTTGAGCAGCTCACATTGTAACATGAAACAAGACCCTAAAACTCACTCCTCTATTTTCCCACTCTACATGCATTCTTTACTGATGTATTTATTGATGTTTAAACTCATCTGTTGAAAAAATATTTCTTATTGACTACACAAATGCTAAATGAGTGATGAATTACATAGATACATATACAGTACATATCAGCTGCACACCTGAGAAAGCAAACACTTTAGGATATTACAGCTTGGCTGAAGTAAGCTATACTATTATCTTTACAAGGAAATTCTGCCCATCACTTTAAGATCTTCCTATATCTAACAACATTTGAGAAACTCTCTGGTTGATACTGTGGATGTGCAGTTTTTGGCTAGAGACATACATTACACATAAATGGGTTTAAGTGACGAGAAACTGGTCTAAACCTGTAACAGAACATAAGTTCAGTACACATAAACTAGTTTCAAAATGGCTGAAATTGGTTTAAGATAAACTTGGTTGAATGTAGTATCAGACTTAGCTGATGTGGGTCAAACCGGTTTATGCAATGTCTGTCCCAGACCTCTTCCTGGTTTAAGTTAAACCAGAGTCCCCCAGCATCCCAGATGCTTTGCAGACCTGGGCTGGGCTGTCTGCTCCAGGGAGTAGAGCTGGCCCTGCCCCTCTGCTTCATAGGCAGAGCTCTGGCAGACTGCAGACACAGTAGGATCTGCCTGACCCCCTCCCCCCAAAACCCCTTGCTGCTCACTAATCAAGCAGGTATCCCCCCGCCCTCTCTCCCATCTCCCACAGGCATGTGGTATGCTAGCTAATGCTGAGAGGTGTCTCTGTGTGTGTCTGTGTCTGATTTTACTGGAACAGGACAAAAGCAGACACAACAGTGTCTGCTTAGGAATTTTTGGAGCTAATCAACAGGTCAGCTGGTAATGTCCCTCCATTCCTTCCTTGGAAAAAGCTGTTTAAGAGCTTTAACTAATGAGAGAGGCTTTTGTTTTCTTGATGGGCTGATACCACACTGTTTATCACCCCCTGATAAACAGTAGTGAGGGAGTCAGCAGGAGCCTGATAATACCGTGTTTATCAGCTCCCTGTTGGCTCTCTCACCTGTCAGGTTTGCAAACAATATGAAGAAGGGAGAGAGATATTGAAAAGCTCTGAATCATCAACAGATGCATGCACTGCACATCCCCACTTTGCTTCAAAGTGCTAGCCAGGGGTTGGAGTCTGACAACACTCCCACCTCTTGAGCAGCAAGTAGGAAAAACCTGGGATGGTGTAGGCAGGGTGGGGATTTACACCTGTTCCTAGTCAGAGTGTCCTGCCAGGGCCTGGCCATGCCCCCACCCCCTCAGTTTAGCACCATAGAAGGGAGGGGAGGGCTGCTCTAGTACCCCTAGGCTTCTAGCCTGAGCTACTGCAGGCATGTGCTTGTATTTCCTTAGTCCAGAGGAAATGTCTGTGCAGTTGCAAACTGGTTCAGCCTAGGCAAGTTAGATTAACCTGCAAACATTGAATCAATTCAGGCTCAGGCTTTTTGAATGTCTGTCCCCAGCCATTAAGGTCATAAGAGGTTCTTATGATTGATTCTGCTAGCCTGATTTCCTGCACAGCACAGGGTAGAGAATGTTATCTACTAATTTCCACACCAATTCTGATAACCTCTAACTGAATTACAGCAAATCTTTTATGCTGAATTTTCAAGCTGATTGCAAGACTTAAAGTGACAAAAAAAGAAAAAGAAAAGAAATCCAGCGCATCCCCAGACAAGTTATTCCAATGGTCAATTACCCTCAGTGTTAAAAAGATGTATCTGAATTTGTCTTGATTTAGCTTCCAGTCCTTGATTTAGTTATGCTAGATTGAAGAAGTCTCTAATACTAATATCAGAAAAAAATATGGGGACTGTAATAGAGTGGCCTCTTCATAGTTGCTTTGATAAACTAAAAAATAATACTCTTCACAATTATAACAATAACTGCATCACTGTCTTTCTATAATTCATGTCACTTGATGTGACATGATCCATTACAACATATACCAGGGAGATCTGAATGGAAAATTATGTGGGGTGGTAAGATATTGTGAATTAAAAATAATATGCCTCTTGGTGTGAGGCTTATTCTTGGTACCAGCATTCACAAATTATCCATCTCCTGTTTGTTACATGTGAGATCAAGATGGACAAGCAGGCCCAGATCCTGTTTCATCTCTAAGAAACCCCTGATTTAGCTTCTGTTTGTTCCAAGTTCATACGATCAAGGGGTGTGATGCTGTTTTGGCTGTGAAGGCATATATCTCTCCATTTCCTAAATGGAAAGCCTTAGCATAGCTAGAATCAAGTTATGGTCCAGCTGGGATCTTTAATGGCCTACAACCCCTCCTGGAAAAGGATGACCGTGTCAAGGTAGCTGTTGGGGACAAACCTGTCCTATCTTAGCATTTGAGATTGGGGGGCTGAATGTGTCTCTCAAACAACAAATGAATGAACTCTTGGCTGCCAAGAGTTGAAATGAATGAACTGTTGGCTGCCAACTCCTGGAATGCAAATGGCTTCATTCCCATCTGCACACCCATCCCCTGATGCACCTAGTTTAAAGTCTTCTCCAGCAAGTCAGCCATCCTGTTTTCTTCCAAGATGGCTGACTTGCTGGAAAGGGCTTTAAAGGGCTGAGGGAATTTGCAGGGGTTATCAAGGGGCCCCTGGCATGGTTTTACGAGCACTTGTAGTGCTCTGGCTAGGTGCCAGATGACTGGAAGAGGACCAATGTGGTCCCCATTTTCAACAAAGGGAGGAGGGAGGACCTGGGCAACTATAGGCCTGTTAGTCTTACTTTGATCTTGGGGAAGCTCTTTGAGAAGATTATCCAGGAGCACATCTGAAAAGGACCAGCATTGATGCCTACACACAGTCAAATGGGTCACAAATTGGCTGAGGGACCACACCCAGACAGTGGCGGTGTATGGATCATATCCAACCTGGAGGGATGTGGGCAGTGGGGTCCCCCAGGGCTCGGTCCTTGGGCCTGCACTGTTTAATCTCTTTATTAGTGACTTGGACATGG
>NW_017729022.1:79441571-79450840 GCF_001723915.1 Gavialis gangeticus
AAAAGCACAGTGACAGAAAGAGGTCTTAGAGTTATTATCAATTCCAAAATGAACATGGGCTGCCAATGCAAGGACGCAGTCAGTAAGGCCAACCGCACCTTGTCAGGCATCCACAGATGCATCACAAGCAGGGACAAGGAGATGATCCTTCCCCTCTATGCAACACTGGTCAGGCCACAGTTGGAGTACTGCATCCAGTTCTGGGTGCTGCACTTTAGGAGAGATGTGGGCAGCATCTAGAGGGTCCAGAAGAGGGCTATTTGCATGATTCAGGGACAGCAGTGCAGACCCTCTAAGGACAGGCTACAGGGCCTGAACCTGTTTCAGCCTTCACAAGAGAAGGCTGAAAGGGGACCTGGTGGCCATCTACAAACTTACCAAGGGGGGAAGAGCAGGGAATGGGAGAGACCCTGTTCACATGTGCACCTCCTGAAGTAACAAGGAATAATGGCCATAAGTTGTTTGAGAGTAGGCTAGACATTAGAAGACACTATTTTACAGTTAGGGCAGCTAGGATCTGGAACCAACTTCCAAGGGAAGTGGTGCTGGCTCCTATCTTGGGGGTCTTTAAGAGAAGGCTTGGCAGTTACCTAGCTGGGGTCATATGAGCCCAGTATTCTCTCCTGCCCAGGGCAGAGGACTTGATGACCTACTTAGGTCCCTTCTGACCCTACATCTATGAATCTATGAAATTAGGTGTGTCAGGAGATGGCTGTGCAGATGGGAATGCAAGCCAGGGGTCAGCCAAGCAAAAAGGACATAGGGAGGGCAGTCTGGGAGGCATTGAGAGGTTGGAATGATGTCAGGGTGGCAGGGACCTGGGGGTTACTAATGAGGGATTTTACACAAGTGTTTATACACAAACACTAGGAGTATGAGGAATAAGCAGAAGGAACTGACACTTCTGCTAGAAAATAGGGAATATGATCTTGGTGGAATAATGACCTGGTGGGATGCCACATATGACTGCCCTGTATGCATAAAGGGCTACAGGCTGCACAGAAGGAATCAGGTAGGGAAGGAGCGTATGTATGTAAGGGAGCAATATGTCTCCTCAGAGACCCAAATTGGTTCAAGAGAAGGGTGAATCAAGACCCTGTGGGTCAAGATATGGGGGCTGGGAGGGAGTAAGGAGAAGAGGACTTGATGGTAGGCATCTACCACAGGCCAGCAAACCAAGAGGAGGAGCTGGCTGGTCACATAAGTTATCTGACTTATCTGACCGGTCACAAGTTTTTGACCTACATGGAAAAACTTTATTTAGTACAAGAAGTGAATGGGCTGACCAGGGGGAAGGCTTTGTTGGATTTGGTTCTAGCTAAAGGGGATGACCTGATTGAAGATCTGAGGATTGAGGGTAATCTGGGAGATAGTGATCATGAGATGATAGAATTCACTATCCATCGTAGGGCAGGGAAGTCAGCCAATAGGGCAGCCTTCAGGAAAGCTGACTTCAATGAGCTTAGGAAAATAGTGGGAGACACCCTATGGGAAGAGGGACTGGAGGGGAAGGGAGTTCAGGGAGGGTGGTCATTCCTCAAAGGAACGATCCTCAGAGCACAGAAAAGGTGCATTTCTGTATGCAGAAAAGTTGGTAAAGGGACCAGGAAACCCTCTTGGCTTACCAGAGAAGTCAAGGAGTTCTTAAAAAAGAAAAAGGAGGTTTATGGAGTGTGGAAACAAGGGGTAGTCACCAAGGAGTAATACACAAGTATAGCCCATATTTGTAGGGAAAGAATAAGGAAGGCAAAAGTGGTGACTGCATCAGGTTGATGACAAAAATCAAGGACAATAAGAAGTCCTTCTGTAGGTATACAGGGAACAGGAGGAAGAACAAAGGAAATGTGGGACCCTTGCAGAATGAAACAGGACAGCTGATAACAGACAGTCAGGAGAAAGCTAAACTCTTTAATAAATACTTTGTGCCGGTGTTCCTGCATACAAATGGTGGTTTGGTTGGATACTGGATGGATGGGGAGCATCCAACCTCCAGGCTGCTGACATCCGACTCCTAAGAAGAGCCTCAGAGTGAAGACTGTATCCTGGCCAGATGTACCTTGACTCTGAAGACAGTCGTAGCATTTGGTAGATATACAGAATTGCTTGATTGTTTGTATTGCTTCTTTATGTTATCACCAAGGATCCTGGTTTTCTCCGACTAAAAAATAAATCCCCAAATTTTGGTTTTAAAAAAGTAACCCAAATCCACCTTTTTCCATGATTAGATAGATATTGATCTATATATCCATATATTGATCTGTAGATCTAGATATAGACCTCTCTCTCTATCTCTCACTCTCTCTCTCTCTCTCTCTCAAGAGTGAAGACTGCATCCTGGCCAGTCTTATATATATAGTGGTGTTTCATTTGAATCATGGAAAAATGTGGATTTTGGGTTTCTTTTTCAAAACTGAAAATCGGGGATTTTTTTAAGATCAGAAAAAAACAGGATCCCTGCTTATCACTGGGTATCAATAAATGTGTCTATTATCAAATGAAAAGGTTTTGGTTGGTCTGAGGGTGGGTCTGGGTTGCCCCCCCCAGCCCCTCCCCCAGGGGTTACCCCGTGGAACAAGGCATTTGGGTCCTAAATCCAGAGCCAACAATAGTCAATGTTGGTGAGGGAGCACTCAGAGTAGCTGAATGTCTTCAAGTCAGCAAAACCAGATGGATTAAACCTGAATGCTGATAGAATTGGCTGAAATCATTGTAGGACCATTGGTGAAGTTATTTGAAGACTCCTAGTACTCAAAAGGGGTCCCAGAAGACTGGAAAAGGGCCAAAGCAGTGGCAATCTTTCAGAAGGGGAGGAGGGAGGATCTGGGAAACTACAGGCCAGTCAGTTTGAGCTCATTACCAGGTAAAATTTTGGAAAACATTATCAAGAAGTCCATTTGTGAGAGACTGGCAGAAGGCATGATGATGAAGGCTAACCAACATGGTTTCATGCGGGCAGGTTGTGTCTGACCAACCTTGTCTCCTTCTGTGATCAAGTAATGAACTGCATAGATGTGGGAGTGCTTCATCTGAGGAGACATAACCAGTGACATGAATACAGGTTAGGAGGAGATGTCCTGGCCAGCAGAATGACTGAAAGGGCCCTCAGGGTTATAACTGATCACAGGATGAACATGAGCCACCAGTGCAGTGCTGTAGTCAACAGAGCTAATAGCGTACTAGGTTGCATTAGCTGATGTGTTGCAAGCAGGGCTAAGAAAGTGATACTTCCTCTCCACTCAGCACTGGTAAGACCCCAGCTGGAGTACTGTCTCCAGTTCTGGGTGCTGCACTTGAAAAAAGATGTGGAGAATCTTGAAAGGGTCCAGAGAAGGGCCACAAGAATGAGTAAAAGCTTGGAGGACAAGCCTTATGAGGCAAGACTAAGGGATCTGGGACTGTTCAGCCTGGGGAAGAGAAGACTGAGGGGGGACTTGGTGAGCATCTATAAGTATGTAAGGGGTGAATATTGGGAGCTGAGGGAAAAACTGTCCACTAGGGTGCCCCAGGGGAGGACAAGGAGCAATGGCCATAAACTGTTAGAGGATGGTTTCAGGTTGGATGCAATGAAGAACTTCTTTATGGTAGGGGTGACCAGAATCTGGAATAGACCTCCCAAGGAGTGGTGCAGTCCCCAACTTTGGAAGTCTTCAAGAGAAGACTGGACAGACACCTTCCTGGGATTATTTGATCTCAGCAGTATTCTTGCCCAGAGCAGGGGGGTTGTACTCAGTGATCTTTCAAGGTTCCTTACAGCCCTTAATTTCTATGATTTCTATGATTTCCAGTTCTCACTGAGGCACCAGGCATTCCAGTGGACCCAAATGCCTGCTGGATCCCAACATTAATACAGACCTAATAACAAGGAGTACAACATCCAGGGCAACTCTGAAATTCTACCAACATCATATGCACCGTAATGAGCTTACAAAGCCCTTCTGCTGTTTATGTCAGACAGACAGGGTGATCTACATGCAAGAATGAATGAACACTGATCTAACATCAGCTACAGTAAAACACAAAACCCTGTAGTACAAAAATCTTCCCCACCACCCCCCTTCTCCTTCCCCACCCCTGGAAGGTCATTCACTGACCTCAGGATTGCTGTTCCCAGGCAAAATAAATAAATAAATAAAACCAGTTTGAACGGGAAACTGTGGAACAGAAATCATCCACAAACTAGACTGCATTAAATATGGTGTAAACAGGGACTATCAGTTCTTATCTCATTACTTGGATTAGCTTTTGTGATTTCCTTTGTTCCTACAGGTTTATTGCTCATTTGCTTTTCTCTCCAAGCACTGCCCTCCTTTCCATCCCTCCCCTTCCCCTCTCTCGTCTTTTGTGTTCTAATTTCGCTCTCCTTCCTATAATACACTTTCTGCACATCCCTTCACAGCATCTGATGAAGTGAACTTGAGTTTATGACAGTTTGTTTACAGTGTCTACATCTGTCTAATGTCCTCCTGTAGTTGACATTTGTACCCACTTGACAAACAGCAGTTTGTGTGCATGTATGTACTCTCTTGTGTATGAGTGATTGTATACCTCCCAATGTAATTTTTTCCTGGAATTGAATTCTGAAGGAACAATTTAATCCAAATAGACCCAAACTCCCCAGTGGCATATCAAGCCCTGAAGGGGTGTATCAAACCCATCCTATATCACTCAACCTATCGCATCATCAACATTAAGAGAAGAGCATGTGATCCTTGAAGCATGTTCTGAATGTCACACCATGCCACCATCTTTTCTTCCCCTTTTAAACTAAGAGACTGACAACTCATGCATCTCTACCAATCTCAACTGGTGACTGCCATCAGGAAATCTGTGGCTTGTCATGTCTCAGGCTACTTAGGGCTTTTCAGGTCAAAAATAACACTTTCAATATCACTTGGGAACTAATAAGTAACTTGTGCAGGCTTTGGCACAGGGAAGCAATGTGATACCTCTTAACAATGAGGTAGCTTCGTTTAATGTAAATTTCAGGATAGTGTTAAAGTGCATCTCCAAAGCAGAGTGTATTACAGCAGTCTGATTCCTGAAGGCCAAATGCATGGGTAACAGTAATGAGGTTGACACATGAAAAACAAAGTTCACACTTGGAAGTGAGGTTCACACCCTTCTTACTAACAGCAGGTGATAAACCAGTCTCAGCAAGAGCTTCTTCATAAATGTGTATGACCAGCTGGGAATTTAATAAGTGGCCTAAACTCTGAACCAGAGTAATAAATGGGGGTTGAATTTTTGTTATCTAGAAATCATTGAGACAAGAGTCTGACAGAGATCAACTTCATGTAGAGTCTGAGTTTTAACTGATTGGTCTTCTGCACTGTGAACTTCCACACAAGATAGCAGTGAGTTAACGTTGGCTCCTGTAAGAGCTTCTTGACAATGCAGTTCCCCACAGCGTTTCCTCAATACCACTTCAGTGTCTTGAGATGGAACAGAATTTGAGCCCTTGTAATTTACAATAAAAAGCTGTTAACCAGGAGATTGTACATCTTTAATCTAGTAAAGTTAATATGTGGGACTAAAAAAAACCAATCCAAGACTCTTTGAAATAAACAGAATGATTCCCACTAGCCTTGTTTTGAACCAGGCCCTTCATTTCTAAAAATTCACCACCAGTAGCATGGGTTTTTGGTTGTAGATGTGTTGGTGTAATATCATATCTACTCTAAGAAACTTGCCCACCAGTAGCATAGTATTTTTTTAATTAAGCCTTCTCCAAGCTCCACTATACACTAGATACCTCAATTTTATCAACTGGCCCAACTGATGAAGACTAGATACAGATGTAACCAACCTCCGTGTCTCTAGTTACTGTGACAATATTACAGGTGATTAATAATGCTATTACCCATGATGCCCCCCATGCAAACAAGTCAATATTTACATTTTCAATTACAAGCGAGTAGGAGTAAATTGTCTGACACTTCTTTTGTACATCCTTAATTATAACTGAAATACCAACATTATCTTTAAGACTGTGGAAATAAAACTAATGGACTATATTAAAGATTTCCAATATATCTAATTATTATACCTACAACAGTGCTCTGTACGTATGCAGTATTGGAAGCTTAAATAAAAATGAAAGACGACTCATTTTATCCAGGATTAAATTTCAGATAATAAACTGGAAGATATGAGGGCCTGGGCATTGCCAGTGTTGCAGAAATAGGAGTGGATTCCACATTCAGGTGGAATCTAATTTATGAGTCCAAAGGAAGTGGGATCTGAAGGAAAAAAAAAAAAAAAAAGTGTGAGCATCCCACAAGAGGCCGATTTCCAGTTTTGTCTTGTGAGCAAGGGAAGGAGTTTTGTGTGGACATGCACACACTTCATAGATTGATGCCTTGCCTCCAGACAGATCTTCAAGTATTTACAATATTTCTTAGTCATCCCAGACAGAGAAAGAACTATCTCCCTTTCAGTTGATATGGCTGCAGCAGCAACAGCCGGAAACTTCTTTTAAGTCCTTAAACTGGGTAAGAATTCAACCACCTTCCCTTTCTTTCCATGCTAAGCAGTACCTCCCCTGCCATCGTTTTCCATCCCTCCCATCCCCATTCCTTTCCGCGCACCACTGCCACTGTCCCTGGCTGCCCCAAGGGTGTGGAGAGACTCCAGAGCTGCTCTTACCTGCTCCATCCAGGATCCATGAGAAGTCAGGCTCAGATGGGGACAGCAATGGCAGCAGGTGGGTGGCTCCTCCCAGCCCAGTGTTAGCTTGCCCACTGCCCAGAGACTGCTACTTTAATGGGAAGGCTGCTACTTTAATGGGACCAGCATCATTGAACTTTATGAATCTGTTCAGACGAGAATGTACATGAGGCACCAAGCCACAAAAGGCACACTGAGAACCAAAAATGTTCTCCATGTTGCATATTTGCAGTGCAGGCTCCAAATTTGATACCTGAAAATCCCGGTATCAACAAACAAACAAAAAAACCAAAAAAATCCCAAACCAAAACAAAACCACAGGAAAACTGAATCCTCCAGAGAGATGCTCTGGCATGTGACTGTGTGCTCCCTGCCCAGGTCTGGCAGGTGTGCAGACATGGGGCTGCAGGTCCAGGGGGATGGATGCTGTCACAGGTGGCAGCAGGGCCACAGCCAGCCAGCATTCCCCACTGCCAGACTGCTGCAGTGGCTAGAGGGTGCAGGGGCCACTGTAGGTCAGGACTGCTACAGCAGTCTAGCTGGCACAGGGGGCTAGTATCCCCATATATCAACTGGCTGGGCCTCAGAAGATCCTAAGAGCAGGTAGCCCTGAGCCTCTTGCCAGGGCAGCTTTTTATACTGCTGAGGCCAGAACAGGTGTTGGCTCCAGCCTTCAGCTCCCCCTAGCTGCAGATCCAGGAGGAGCTGGGCAGGGTCAGTTTGCCCCTAGTGGCACAACTTGCCCCACACCAAAGTGGATGTTCAGGCAGGTGTGCTGAAGCACAAATATCCGGCACAAATTTGTGCCACTGCTATTTGAGCTGTTGCAAGTGCACATGCCTGCATCTGTGGATGCAACCTATTTGTGTTATGGGAAGGATATTGTGAGAATTGGCTAAAACATTCTCCTCTATTTGGTATCCTTGGGAGGTTTTACTAAGAATCCAGAGGGATTAAAAAGAAGTTATTTTTACTCTGAAAATTAACCAATAAGCACTGGAATTATATGGCTATATGGAGAACCTCAAGCAAAGTGCTCATATTTATTTATACATTCATGAATTTGATTTATATACTTCCCTTCCCAGAGGAGGCCCAGGGTGGCTTAATAAAAGAAACAGAATACTTACAGAACAGAAGAATAACAAAACAACTTAAATGGAACTTGAATGTCAGCGTAAGACACAGATCCCCTACTAGCTTTGCTAAAAGCCTGTAGTTTGGGGCCTAAAACTGGACACAGTACTCCAGATGTGGTTTCACCAGTACTGAATAGAAGGCAATCACTTTCCTGCATCTGCTGGCAACACTCCTACTAATGCAGCCTAGGATGCCATTTGCCTTCCTGGCAAAGGGCACACCGTTGACTCATATTCAGGTTTTTGTCTACTTTAACCCCCAGATCCTCTTCTGCAGAGCTGCTGTCCAGCCAGTCAGTCTCCAGCCTGTACTGGTGCATAGGATTGTTCCATCCTAAGTTTAGGACTTTGCACTTTTCCTTGCTGAACCTCACAAGATTTCTTTTGGCCCAATTCTCCAATTTGTCTAGGTCACTCTGAATTGTAGCCCTACCCTTGAGTGTATCTACTACTTCCCCCGCTTGGTGTCACCCACAGACTTGCAGAGGGTGCACTCTTCCCATCTTCCAGATCATTGTTGAAGATACTGAACAAAACCAGTACTAGGAGCACCCCCTGGAGCACACCACTTGATACTGGCTATCAACTAGACAGTGAGCCATTGATTACTATCCTCTGAGCCTGACAATCCAGTCAGTTTTCTATCCACCTTACAGTCCATTCACCTAACCCATACTTCCTCAGCTTGCTTGCAATAATTTTGTGGGAGACCATATCAAAAGCCTTGCTAAAGTCAAGATATAACATGTCCACTGCTCTGCCCACATCCGCAGAGCCAGTCATCTCATCAGAGAAGGTAATCAGGTGGGTCAGGTCTTGCCATTGGTGCCGCTGCTTCTCCTCCAGGAGAGAAAGAATGGATTATTTGATGGCCTGCTCAATGATTTTTCCAGGGACTGAGGTGAGGCTGACCAGTCTGTACTTCCCCAGATCCTCCTTCTTCATTTTCTTAAGCATGGGCATTATATTTGCCCTTTTCCAATCATCTATAACCTCTCCCAATTGCCATGAGTTTTCAAAGATGATGGCCAGCAGCTCTGCAATTATATCAGCCGACTCCTTCAACACCTCGGGTGCACGGCATCAAGTCTATGGACTTGCACATGTCCAGCTTTCCTAAGTAGTCCATAACCTGTTCTTTCACTACTGGGGGCTGCTTACCTCCTCCCCAAACTGTGCTGCCAGGTGCAGTAGTCTGGGAGCTGACCTTGCCTGTGAGGACTGAGGTAGAAATGGAGAAATGGCACTGAGTACTTCAGCCTTTTCCACAACATCTGTCATTAGGTTGCTTTCCCTATTCAATAAGGGACCCACACTTTCCCTGACCTTTCTCTTGTTGCTGACATACTTTTAGAAACCTTTCTTGTTACCCTTCATGTCCCTTCCTAGCTGCAACACCAATTGCACTTAGGTCTTCCTAATTTCATCCTTGCATGCCCAAACAATACTTTTATACTCCTCTCT
>NW_017729022.1:79455840-79470671 GCF_001723915.1 Gavialis gangeticus
CTTTTTGTTACCTTTCATGTCCCTTGCTAGCTGCAACTCCAATTGCACTTTGGCCTTCCTGATTTCATCCCTGCATGCCCAAACAATACACTTATGCAGCCAGCTCTCCTGGATTCCTTTCCCCCTCAGCTGGCCTCCCAGGGGATCCCACTCAATTCCCTGAGTGAATCGAAGTCTGCTTTTCTGAAGTCCCAGGTCCTACCTCTGGTGCTCTCTTCCCTTCCTTTCGTCAGGATCATGAACTCAATCATCTCATGGTTGCTGCCCAAGTTGCCATCCAGTTCTACACTCCCCACGAATTCTTCACTGTTTGTGAGCAGTAGATCAAGAAGAGCACAGCCTCTAGTTGGCCTCTCCAACAGTTGTACCAGGAAGTTGTCCCCAACACTCTCCAGAAACTTCCTGGATTGTCTGTCCACTGCATCCCAAATGTTATCAGGGTGATTGAAGTCCCTCATGAGAACAAGGGTCTGTGATCTGGTGACTTCTGCTAGTAGTCTGAAAAAGCCTCATTCACCTCACCCTCCTGATGTGGTAGGCTATAGCAGACACCCACCACAGCATCACGCATGTTGCTCTTCCCTGTTACCCAAACTCAGAGACTTTCAACAGGCCTATCTTCAGTTTCATACTCTACCTCTAAGCAATCATACAGCTCTTTTACATAAGTAGCAACTCCTCCTCCTCCTCTTCTCCCCTCCCTCTCCTTCTTGAATGGTTTATACCCATCCATGATAGTACTCCAGTCATGTGAGCTGTCCCATCAAGTCTCTGTTATTTCTATCACATCATAGGGCACTTACACACATGTGGGGAAATCCACTGCATTGGAGGAGAGTCGATTAATCAAGTCTGCTGGAGCACGTAAATTGACACATCTGGCAGCCTTGTGCATTACTTGTATCAGTGGCACAGCACACCTCAACACTGAGAAACTGGCAATGGTGCACTTTGAATTAAAACATGTTCAATGTGCTTTAGTTCAAAGTACGCCACCACCATTTGCTCAGCACGGAGGCATGCTGCGCCACTGATACACGATGTGTGGGCGCTTTTATTTAGCGCCTGGTGCCACATCAGAAGCACATGTAAAAAATGCCCACAGTTCCATGACTGTGCAAGGACTTCCAATTCTTCCCACTTGCTTCCCAGGCTCTGTGCATTTGTGTACAGACATCTGAAGTAACTAGCCAATTCCCCGACTTTCTCAGAAAGAATGAAAAGCCTCCCCAGTTGCCCCCTCCTGCTTGTGCTTCCTCCAGGTCACCTGCTTCCCCGCTTACCTCAGGGCTTTGGTCTCCATCCCTCAGTGAACCTAGTTTAAATCCCTCTTCACTAGGTTGGCAACCCTGTCTGCAAAAAAACCCTGTCTTCCCTCTTCTTGTCAGGTGGATCCTTTCTCTTCCTAGCAATCCCTCTTCTTGGAACAACATCCCAAGATTCAAGAAACGAAAGCCCTGTTGGTGACACTATCTGTTCAGCCATGCATTGATGTTCAGAATGTGTCTGCTCCCACCTGGTCACTTCCCCTTGACTCAGATAAATCAAGGAGAGCACCATCTGAGGCCCCGTCTACTTCACCTTTGCACCCCCAGAGCTCTGTTGTCATTTTTGTTCTGCTCAGGGTCACCCTGTATCACAGGTGCCCACATGAATGAGCAGCATAGGATAGTAGTCAGAAAACTAGATGTGTCTTGGTAATCCTAGAATGGCATCCCAGATCTGAGTTCCGGGCAAGCAGTGGACCTCCTGAGACAACAGGTTAGGTTGGTAGATGAATGCATCTGCCCTCCCACCCCCCACCCCCACCCCCAAAGGGATGCACCAACCAGAACCACCTGTCACTTCCTCTTGGTGGCAGTGGTCTTGATTCTTCTAACCTTGAGGAGACCTGTCCTGGCCTCTTCTGCTGACAGAACATGCTCCTTCTCCTCTGTTGCTATGGCTCCATATCTCTTCTCCCATCAAATCACTGCAGGTGGGAATGAAGACTTCTGCTTGCTGCCAGAGGTCACAAGCTTCCACCTGCCTGGGAGTCCATGTCTTCTTCCTTTTCCAGTGCTGCTTCTGGCAGTTCTTGCTCCACAGTCCTAGTGGTCTCCTTCAGCATCGAATCAATGAACTCCTCATGGCTGAGGATGCTTCAGATCCTCACCACCTCCTCTTGTAGTTCTCTTGCTGTCTCTGAGGGATACCACCAGGAGGACCCACTTACATTGCAGGCGCTCCCCCACCTCATGGTTACTGCAATGAAGCTGGAAGCTGTAGTCTCCACAGTGCCAAACCAGGACCTGGGTGGAAGCCTCAATGGTGAGTGGGTCCTGCCTGGACAGACACCTCACAGGTGCAAGCAGAGGACAGCTGGTAGTGGCAGTGGTTCTGACATTGTGATGTACCCCAGATATTTCTCTGGGTTTCTTAAATCCACCACCTACCTTCTTCTGCCCTTCTTTCCAGGCAGACCTTCCATAGCAAGCTCCCCTGTGAAGCTACCTAGTCAATGTTCCTTAGTCCTTAAACGTTCCTTTTTCCCTGCTAACCTGCTTCTTCTCACCAAGTGTACAGTGAAGGAAGGCAAGAGAAAGTTTCCTGGAAAAATTGCTAGCAAACTCCCCACACCCTCTGATCTCTAATTAAACAAGGGACTTAAGTATTGATATAACTGCTGAGTTTGTGCTAAATTCATAGCTTACTTATTCTTAATTAAAGAAAGAACTTACCTTAATGGCTCCCCTTAAAGGACAGGGACAGCAAACTGACCTGCAAACTGCTTGCAAACTTCCTTTTTTGCTGTCCCCATTCAGCTGCTTCCTGGTCACTTGGGGAGTCTCCTTTTATATTCTTCTGGGCCTGGACTGACTCCTTGTTAGGGTTTTTATCAGACACAGGAAGAAATCACTCAGCTAGCAGTACTCCCAGCTGCTTAGAGTACACTGTGAAACACAAAGCCAACCAACCAACCAACCACCACGCCAAACATACAGACATCCTTGGCTCGCTCACTTTCTAGGAGCAGGATCTGGTGCCGTTTCCTCTTCCTCCTCTTGCTCCCAGCAAATTGCCCTGTTTGCTGTCCCTATATAAAGCATAGTCTAGCATTAGAGTTAAAAAGGCATAGATAATGGTGGCCAGATCTGAATCTGAAAGAAAGGGTTGCAGCCTTCACACCAGATGGAGTTAATGAAAGGCAGTTCTGGCCACTACCACCACCTGAAGATTCAGATGCAGCAAAGGATGCAGGAGCATGCCAAGGCTGTGAACATATGTGAAAAGGGGAAGCTGAACCCCATCAAGGACTGGTGTCCGAATTCCCACCAAGTCAAGCAGTCTGCCCACCTCTATCATCTGTCTTGTCTGGATTCAGTTTCATTTGGTTCATTCATATCTAATCTCTGACTATAGCTAAGCACTGGGAAGAACAAAGGCTGTGAAGCCTGGGTCAGATGAAGAAAGATAGAGCTTGGTGCCATCAGCATACTGACAGCAAAACCCTGTGATTTCCAAACCTACATTACCAATTTTGACCCATATTAATCTTGTCAAAAAATTGATATGGGATGTAAATTAAGCTTGCTTTTTTGAGTATTTTTTTAAAATCACCTTTGGTTTATTTTGCAGACTATAAACTACAGAAACAATGTCATGACTTGTCTGGCATTTGCTAAAACACAGTGTGCAGACAATGCTATGTTGTGTTGAAGATGTTCCTTCCTGCATAGAAATACTGCTGCAGATTTCTATGAAGAAGATCAAAAGTCATCTTCTTCACCAGAATACCATCTGTATGCTTTATCAGAGTTCAGAAAGGTTTTATTTAAGAGTTCTGAAGTTCTGTCACAATTACCTTGTGAGGTGACTGCACATCTAATGCAATCAATGTTCAACAATTTCAGTTTACATCTCAGGCTATTCAGAGCCCTCTATAACAGCAAGACACAAAGAAAAAAATCTGAAGCTCTGATGCTGACAATTAATTTTAAAATGTTACCATCTTCTTCCTTTACAGTATATCAGTCTTTATACCCTAGCTATCAAAGTGCACAGTTCTGATTTGCAAAGGCTAGTCAAAAACCCGAACTAGAATAATTGATGACCAGTTCCTTTGTTAATGTTCATTCTCACTCAAATTTGAGGTATGGATCAATTTGAAATCCTTTTAGGATTGTATTAAATATTGTGTCATTGAACAAAATGACCACCTAGGAATGGGATTGACTACAGAAGTAGCATGTAGCATATGACACTTTCTTGCATAATTGTTACCACACATTTTTCAAGGGGTAACTTTACCCCAGATTTGATTAATCACTATATTCTGCGCTTTGGGTTGTGTGTCCACTCTGCTTTTACTATATAGGAAACATGTCATGTGCCTTCACCCTGTCTGTAGACTATTAATGTGGTTAAGGACAAGAACACTTTCTCCAAAGTGATTGACAGTGCCTCACATAATGAAGCCCCAAACACATATGGGCCCTGAAGGAGCTCCTGTTGTCTGAATAAGCAAAGATAGCAGTGTGGTACATCAGCAGTGAACACAAAAGTTCACTATGGTTCAGTAGGCATGTCTACACAAGACACTTTACTGTGCAGTAGAGCAAATTACTGCACAGTAAGCATTACCATCCACATGTGCATACCCTTACTGCACAGTAATTTGCTCTACTCAGCAGTTAATTTGCTTCCAGTCAGCAGGGTACGGGATATTGCTCGTCCCGAGAGCTACCAACTGCCAGGGCAGGCTCCAGTTGTAGAGCCTGGGCCAGGACAATGGATGCCTGGCCAGGGTAGGTTTACTCTGCAGTAAATTACGGTGGATTAAACCCATCTGGCAGCATGATGCACCCAATTAGTTGCTAATTTTCATCTACCTAAAATGCAACAAAAAAAAACCTGATCATTTCCGCATGCACTCTTCTCATGTTAAACATTTGTTACCCCTTGACTCCTGTGGCTGGCCATTATTTTAGGGCCTTGCCCAGTTGTTTTGTAAGTCACGTATTTCTTAGGCACAATTCTCTTTGTTTATGAAGAGCACTCACAAAGTCCTATTTTCTTAAATGTCTAGTCACAAACAACAAGAGGCAGTTTTCTTGCTGACAAATCTAAATCTACTTTACAGACAATGCAGTGCCCAGAGGAATTCTGTTCCTTTTCCCTTTCAGACCCATCAGTTCTTCTCTCACTGCCTGCTTGATGTGTGCTCCCCTTCATATAGCTGCAAGTTAACCAATCCTTTTTTTAGCAGTCAGTATTCAGTTAAATACATTGTGCTACACTGTCCAGCATCTATTCAGGGTTCACCTTCCTGTCTTGGGCAGTGGCTTCCATTGTTTCACCTGTTGCTAAGCAAAGGCACATTTAATTGCTCCTTCATTTAGCCAGAATGAAAGGTATCAGGTCTGCCCATCACTATTTGCAAGTTCTAAGTTTGTCTATAGATGAAATACATGCTTGCTAGTGGTCACCAACCCCCTCCAATGTAATCTACTCAACTAAAGCACACTGAAAATTGTGCTCTTGTCTAAGCCATATCTACAATATTGGTCAGGAGAGTGAAGAAATTCCTCACTAATACAGAATTGGCAGAAAAAGCCCCAAGTGCAGATTGGGTTAGACTGGCAATGGATCAGTGCTTTTGTTGATATAGTTTCATTCATAGGACCTTGGATAAACTGTACAAGCAGAAGTATAGCTGGTGGGTATGAACAGACATGCCCTTGAAGCTCCAAATACCATAGCGCCTCAAATTCAATGCCCTACATTGCTATGGAGAAAGGCAGCCCCCATCCTATGTCAGCCTATGATCTTATGATCCTCAGCATGGTTCAAAACGATGGCAAAGGCATGCAGTGTTTCCCCTCTCCAGGCCAGGGCTGGAGAGGAGGTTTGGAGAGCAGGTCTCTGGAAGTTTTCAAGGACAGCTGAATGCACAGTAGAGTGCTTATTGGCTTTCCAGCATGTCCTCACCCCCACCATGAGCAGTGGGATAAGGAGAAGGGATACCAGAAACCCAGACAATACCCTTCTGCACTCCACTGGAAGATACAGACATTTCAGGAAGGGCTTCAAAATGAATCACTGCAAAAACATTCGTCTTTGTTTTGAGGATGATTTTGGTGGGTTTCAGCCAGTTTTGAAACACTGCTTTAGCTGTTAATGCCTGCACCCTTCCTGTTTTGAGCACCCCAAAGGCACTTGGAGCATTTCAAAAAGCAACTCTGTCCATGGATTTTGCCAGTAAAAATGGCATTCATACTTTACCAATATAACTTATTGGTAAAACTCTACCAGACAAAGTGCTCCCAGTATAGATTTGGTTTGAGGTAGCTGAGAACTACATGAAGTGCTTCCAGAGCAACATGGGACTTTCCCACATTTATAGATAATAATAATAATAGTATTCTCCCTCTCTCTCTCCTTCCATTTTTGTTTCTTTCTCCATCAATAGCCTGTCTGCTATGAGAGCAAGATCTTTCCCTTTTGTTTAAATTATTATATTCTGGATCACCTTTGGGAGGCATCTAGTTCTCCTAGGCACCTATGCCTGTCATTTTGGGTTGTCCCCTTGGGGCAAGATGTCCAAATTGAAGGTGCCTAAGTGAAGGGGCCAATTAGGATTTTACAAATAAGACAGACACAGGGTGAGAACAAGGAAAAAATATCCATGTTTCATAGAGCTGTAGCTAGACAGCTCAGGCACAGGGATCAAGGGACTTACTAATATCCCTACAGGAAGCCTATGGCAGAAACGTGAATTGACCTCAGCTTTCCTGTTCCAGTGCAAGGCTTTAGTCACAGGGCCATTCTTCTCCTCTTAATATCTCCCTCGCTGGAGATGTTTATTATTCAAAATTCAGTCATATCTACAACAATCCATATGTTTTTGCCAGGATAGATAAGTGTTGTTAAAGTGAAGTTTCTGTGCGAGAGTTAATGTATATTTTGGTCAAGATAAAGATATAAAGGGAGACCACGTTACGCCTCTCACCTTCTAAAGGGCCTCAAGCTAAGCTCAGGGACTTAGCTACCAAACAGAGCTTCGAGTCTGAAACAGAGGACAAGTGTCAGAAAAGTAACTTATTAAAACTGAGGGATTGTTCTATTTTCCACTTAGCTCATATCTGTGTTTGTTAGCTCGATTAGAGATTATCTCTAGAGACCAGATGTGCCAGAGTTCAGATTTCCTTGCTGTCTAGGGCACTGCAACAGGTGTATAAATTCTGAGCTACTGCTCAAAAGACTGGTGTAATAAAAAAACTTCAGAACAAAGCCTTTGTGTGGGCGATGGAAGGATGGGGAGAGAATGGCTTTTTCCACTTCTGATTTTTCTCTCAAGTTTTTAATTTTTATCTGTCAAATTTCTGTCCCAGGCACAGTAACGACTATGTTAGATAAGCCTCATGACCCATCTGGCCTTGTATCATGTCTCTGAGTGGTCAGAATTAAAAAAGTAAAAAAACCCAGCATTACGTAGATTTGGAATGATACACTGTAACAGGGAGCCTTCTCGGGGCTGATTTCCCTGTGGCCCGCCCACCTGTTTCTGGGATAACTACCCACCTTGTCACCTGCCACACCTTGCTGTTAATTAATTGATGTTAATTAAGTGGCAGGCTGCCTAGTTCTTGCCCCAATGCCAAGGGGTGCTATCTGCGACTCCGTTCCTCCCTTACACTGCAGCCCAAGCCTCGCAGATGGCATCCAGATGTTACCAACATGACCAGCCCCACACTGGGCTCCAGAATCCTGCTATTTCAAACCCTACCTGGATCCCTCCATTCCAGCAGCCTATTCCACCTTCATTCCAGGCTGCATAGCTCCCTGAGCTGCTTCCCCCTTATGGGTGTGGTCCCCCCAGGATCTTTGGCTACACTGGCCCTGGCCCCACCTCCAGGTCAGTCGGAACCCCAGGCCCTCAGCTCTGGGCATCCCTCGTGCTGTTCCCCTGGCCCTTGGACCCTTCAAGTTCTGGCCCCAGCATGGACCACTTGGGGGATGTCAAGACAGGTTTGAGTCTATGGCCCCACTCTCTCACTGGGGTCCACCTTCCAGACCTTACAAGAGGGTAACTCACCTGTTTGTGGGAGCTGGGGTTAAGGCACCCCAACCCGCCTTTCACCAGGGTGGTAACTGGCCTGACATTTCCTGGGGACTCCCATGCCACTGAGAGCCCCACCAGGCCACCCACTCCCAGCAGGGTGCAGTTTTAGGTCATGCTCAGGACCAGGAGCCTCCTGACCATCCCCTACAGATCCTCCCTTACCTCCAGATGACACCAGCAGCCCTGCAGCCAGGCAATGTTGTTACCTGCCCTTCCAGCAGCAAAATGCCCTGTTTATCTGGGCAGCCCTGAATCTAAAATGGCCGCCCTAATCAGGCACCTCCTGGCTGCTGTCTGCAGGCCCTTAAAGTGGCAGGCACAAACAGTGCCTTGCCACATATACCCACTAGTAAAATCTCTTCTTCCTAACCTATACTAGGGATTGATATAAACTGTCTAACATGAAGTTTCATATCCCGTCTCAAACTTTTCTTTGCCATCATAATTTGAGGTATTTTCGCTACTTAATATTCAGCCCCTCAATTTGGCCAGCGTTGAGCATTCAAGAAAACTGTGCTTCATCTCTGGACAAAATCCATTCCCAGCCATTTTTTCAGAGGGCAAAACAGAGGGAAGATGCCCTTGTGATGCCAGGGAACAGCAGCAAGGGTACACCACAGAAAAAAAACTAGCTTCCATTCAATGTGAAGTATATCAAGAATGCTTCCCTTAAAATAGTGCCTGATGAAAATATGGCAGAGGTATAAGTTTAGGAATGTCCCTTTGGCACCAGTCCAAATTCAGCCACCATCTTCACTTGACTCATGAGAAGAAGGGAATCCCATTTGGGTGTATCTGCACATGCATTAACACGCTTTAGTTAATGTACATTAAATTTACTACCTCTATTGTGAGGCCCTAGGAAAATGCACACTAACCTGTGTATTAACTAAAGATCACAGTTTTTAAGTGACACTTGATGTGCATTATCCTATTTTAACTGTATTAACTAAATAGCATGGAGCACTTATACATGAGCAGCACATCAAATCAAGTCTTCTGGAGCGTGATAATTACTGCACTCAAGTGGAGTCCAGGATCTTGTGTATCAGCATCCCCGCACTTAAAAATGGCAGTGGGGCTGCTTTAACTACAGCTTTTCAAATGAGCTTTAGTTAAAGTGCCCCCGCTGCCATTTTTAAGCTTGGGGATGCTGATACATGAGACACTCTGGGCTCTGGGAGCTGCTCTAAGTCAAGCACCCCCCCCCCCATGCATACACCTGGAGCATGTGTATAAAAGTCTACAGTTTCTTTAGTGATGCTCTAATGCACATTAAAATAGGCTAATGCACATGAAAGCTCACCTGTAGACACACCCTTAACAGTTATAAACCTCATAAAATACTGATTTATATTTTAAACATGTGGAGTCTAGTTTCTAGGCTAATCTGAAGACACTTGGCACATGGATACATGAACAAAAATATACAAAGTTAAACAGCAAAAGAGGCAACTTACAGCAAATTAGGTGTTCCATGGTATCTGTTTTGCATGTCTCCTCTGTTTTGTACTAAGTGCCCCTAAACTGGAGTGGCTTATGTCTGAATGAAACAGGTTAAATTGTCCATGATTTAGCTTCTGATTACTGCAGGATTGAAGGCAATACACAAAACATTTTCCACAAGAGTAGCTGGTCTACAGTAAGTATCCCTCTTTAATGCTTTATACATCTGTTCATAGTCTCTAGTTGGATCAGAAATTTAAGGGAACAGGTCTTAAACTAAACTTGTCCTAAACTAAGTTCCTTGAACACTAGTCCAAGACAGTAAAGGAGAGTTAATCTATCGTGACACCCAGGGATTCCTTTATAAAATATAGAGAATTTAACTACAAAGTCATCATATCTGGCTTTACGACTCTTACTTCCCATCCTCCTACATAAGGGGACATTCAGTGGCATATCAGGCATACATTGGGGCAGTCCTGAATCAGCATGGATCATTTCAGCTGCATAAATTAGAGAAGCTTTGCAACTATTCTAGCATGCACTTGGATCTGACCAATGTTTTAGGGGACGGAAACAGATGGGAGCTTAGATCTACTTTCATCTTCCCACTACAAGCCACACCAAGAATCAGCCCAATTTAGTTGGGAACTTTAACCTATGGGTTGCCAACTTACAAAATTCAAAATAAAATTAATATAGTTTTATGAACCCCTATAAATTGAAATCACATAGCTCATATTTACTATCAAAAAGGATAAATGTAAAAGCAGTACAAATTTTATTACTTAGAAAAATTTAGAACTGTAAATAATGCCAGAGTTGACTTTTTTTTTTCTATAAATGAATGTTGTAAACTCACAAAATATTGTTGTTTTTATATGAATGAATGTTGTAAACTCACAAAATATTGTTGTTTTTATATGAATGAATGTTGTAAACTCACAAAATATTTCCTCACCGGCCTCCTAAATAATAAATTACAGAAAAGCTGATCACATAGAATCTCCAGAGAAAAAAAAGTGGTATAATTATTTAAAAAATAATAGAAACATTACAGCCTTTATGTATTTATACAAATATAGACTTTCAGTAATGCACTTTTCAAAATTCACTAAAAAATCGAAAGACCATACATCCTCTGCATAAAAGCATTAAAATTAATAACTGCACTATATTTATCAAAACTAATTGCCAAATTCTCACTAATAAAACAAATCTCCTGTACTTGTTTTCATTTAAGAGGAAAAAAAAGTACAGTTGCTTCCTGAGAAATTGGATTAGATGGAAGAGATATTTTAAATAAAACAAAATAAAAATCCATTCAAGAAAACACAATGAAATCTGATAGCTATAAATGCCACAATGAAGTAGAATATAGATTTGAGCTAGATTATTTTATCAATATAGGAAAAAGCTTATAGTGTGAAATCATTGGGCATGTGTAGATGAAATGGGGGCCCTAAATTGAAACAGTGTTTTTTTAAAAACACCGCTTCAATTTAAAGCCAATTAAACCCCTATGTCATGCACACATCCAACTTACCAGCCTCTCTGGTAGCAGGGATGGGAGGGTAAGCTGCCAGCGGGCGAAGTAGTCCCTGGGCTGCGGTGGGAGGAACTGGTGCTTCCCTCCGCAGCAACAGCAGCCTCACCCCAGGTGGCACCCTCCCGCAGGCACCCGGCTCAGGCGGTCCTGGGGGGCACCACAGCCTTGGAGAGAAGCACCAGGGCTTCACACAGCTCAAGCAGGTAGACAGGCTCTGGTGGGAATAAAAACCCCATCAGGCTTGCCGCTTTATTTTTTCACTCTTGGGTGGAGCCTGCCTTCCTGGGCTGTTGCCAGGCTGCCTGCATGGAGCCCAGTGGTTTTCTCTGCCACTGGTAGGACAGCAAATTAAAACTCCTTGGAGGAGGAGTTCTAGTTTGCTCCACCCCAAGTCATTTAAGGTGCATTACACCACCAAATTTGCTACAGTGGCTGTAATTAACGTGCAATACCCTGCCAAGTTGTGCAAACACCGACACCATTAAAGCAGTGCAAAAGCATTTCACCTACTTTAAAGTCCACACAGGCCTGTCATTTCATCTACGCACGGCCATTGAGACTGCTTGCAGATGTTTAAAAAAAACCCAAAAACAACACACTTTACCAAAAGAAGCAGCACATTTCTTCAACCCAGCTCCATAGTGTCTATATAGCTCGGATGCTTCAGTGGGACATTTTGGCACTTCTAGCTAAAACTGATTCAATTAGCTATTAGATAAAATCACCAAAAAAGCCCCACTAAAGTGCCCAAACTATAGAGATGTAGGGCAAGCTAGGTCCAACTAACACACTACCTTTTCTGGGCAAGTGAAGAAGCACACTGAATTTAAAGTAAAGCACCATTTTATTTTTGGTTTGTTTTTTTTTAACATCTGCAAGCAGCCTGAGCTTAATTAAAAATCAGCACATATAGCAAATACGCTTTGGAAAATGATACCTGCTGCTCTTCTTTGATCTTTTCATACTAACAAAAATATGATGGCAAAATATTTTCAACTACCCACTTATATTTGCATTGTATTCATTATAGTTGCATTGCATTCCCAGTGGGTGCATCTACATGTGCGCATTTACTGTGCAGTAATCAAAATTACTGTGCGGTAAAGGTATGCATCTACATGTGCACACCCATACCTCCTACTAAATATGGTGACTTATACCAACTTGTGCATAAATTTGATATCTGCATCATGCAGGTATCAAATTTACATCCAATTAGTTACTGCACAGTACTGCATATGTAGACACCTTACTAACTTTAGTCCCAAGTCAGTTCACATGTGGCCTTAATGCATTTTAACACCTGCATGTGTAGACACCTACCTATTCCCTCTTACTGCACAGTAAATTTAAGCTGGTATAAATGCAAGTGTAGACACGCCCAGTATTGACCAAGTTTAGGTAATTAGGTTCATCTACAAAATACAATACAGAACAAGGGAAAATTACATCAGGAGCCAGCTTAAACAACACATCCATCTAAGGCATTTTCCTGGATGTCTTTCCTGATGGAGCCCAGTTATCATCTCATAATGATGTCTGAGGCTACAGAGCTTTTAAGTTTTTCAATTCCACAACAAATTTAAAAAAAAAATAAACCTCACCCACTTTAGAATACATTGTAAAATTAACTTACATAGTATTTTCCCAGGCAACTATATCAAGGTGCTTATTACAAAAGGCCCCTAATCCAGCATTTCAAAATAATTTAGGCTGAAGGTAAAGGAACACTCTTTCTGGAAGTAAACCTACAAACCAGGTCCTTACCTGATGCAAATTTTCATAGCTCTATTGATTGTACTTAAACAAGCTGATGATTTGCACCAATGTGTCTTTTAATTACTTCAAAGTATCTTGATATTATAGTGAGGAATACCATAAAAATGTCTATAAATAAAATAGAAATTGAAGACAATCACTTTTTGTCCCTGCCCTTTGAACTATTCTATGTGTCTGTCCTGTTCATAAATGGCCTGTTATTCATTTGAAGACATGAATACAATTTGACAAATCCATAGCAATCATAAAATTGATTTGTGACATTTTCAACTTGTCAACAAATTATTCTTTAGAACACTGTGCTGCACTATTAATGTTTAAGGATTTTTAGATAGATTTTTAGCTCACCTGTCTTTTAGATTGGGTAGACATTCATTAAGACTACTTTGTAGAATTTAAATTGTAATGATTTTGTAAAAGGAAAGAGCCAGGATAGCTAGGTCTCAAATCGTGTATGGCTTTATGAAGCAAACACTGCATCTTAATTTCCACCCAGAAAAGACATACAGATCCTTGCAGATGACAAGATCTCCTTCCTCCTGTATACCTTTTTGGTTTCAGTTTCCAGTGGGATTTAGAATTATTCCAGCCTTTACATTAATCTGTTGCTCTTGGTTCCCCATACTTGAGCAGCTGAGTCTGCTGAGTTCAAAAAGCTTCACTCTCAACCATTTCTCAATAAAATTCTGCTCTTGGATATGCACAGCTAATGTCGGGCCAGTTCCTTTATTAATATAAAGCAGTAACGCCCCACACAAGTCAGGAGGAGCTATGTTGATTTCTACCAGTTGAGCATCCTCCTGTAGTCCCTGAAAATCTGTTCTCTGTACACGATCTTATTAAGATAAGTGGGAGCTGACTTGCTGTAGCTGTAATTGAGGGCAAATTCATCCCAATCTCTTGGCTGAATTGCCTCCTGACATTCATTCACACTAACTGAGACTTGACCAGATTACTGTTTTTTCTATGACTGTATTGATTCCAGCAAGACCTCTTGAAATCGATGACTGATTCAGTTTGTCAGTGTGTGCTGTATTTATGTCACAGTCAAAGGAATGATCCTGGACTAATGAATTTTGGCTAGGTTAGATTGTATCACCTCTTGAAAACTGTGATTTGAGGATACAAGACAGAATTTCTGCCTTCAGCTGTGCAGCTGATGTCCATTCTGGTACTTGGCACTGCTTATCTGCGTAGAATAATGCATGACTTCAATTATGGAACTGGTGTAAGGGGTGTGCGCCAGGGTGAGGACATTGTTTATGAGCATGCATACATAAAAAGTACAATTTAGCTTAAAGTAAGCTGTATGAATTTAACTCAGTAAAGAGCCTGGTGCAGTAAGTCATTCATAGGCTAAGAAATCACTATCACCCAAAAAAAATTTTTGCTATTTGGATTGTTAGTGGTGGAGTAGTATTCTGAGACAACAGTCACCTTTGATTGATAAGGAGTGATAATTTTAGTGATACACTCAACTCAATTTTTATTAGCATTATGGAAAAGCATAATAATATTTGTATGGTTAAGGAATTATGGACCATTTCTTCTTACAAACCACTGATGCATAATTAATAAATAAGCATGCATACTCTTCTGACTGTTAGAAAGTATAAAACATGTTTGCACATAACATATTTATCAATATAGGGAGAAACTTATATTCTTCCAGTCTCCTACATTAAGTTCTCTAAATAAGATTAAGTTACAGAGACAACGGCTTCCATATTTCAGCTTTCCATGAAGCTTTCTCCAAATCTATTTAAACTCTATAAATCTGTGTAAATCATGGCTTTCTGATCTTTTTCCCCAGGATGAATGGTTCTGAGGGGAATGATTCTGATCTTTTTTCCAGGATGTTCAGTAGATGTCCCACCATCTTAGAATATTCCATAAATGCAAGTGATCATTAGGTTGTTATTGAATATGCATAGTGAAATATATATATATATA
>NW_017729022.1:79471140-79477165 GCF_001723915.1 Gavialis gangeticus
ATTAAATTGGAATTTTACTATGCATATATATTCTCTAAGGAATCAAAATATTTACTAAAATATTTTTCAGAAGCTGAAAAAATGCATAGTACTTCAACAGCACACCAAACATTCTGGCAACACTATTTTTACACTAATTTTATATTTAGACTTGAAAAGATGCTAATGTATATTTTTAAGTGCTTAATATCAGTCATGTAGATGAAGAACAATTTGACATGTTTGAAATTTCAGGATGAGCAATTTAAAGACCACAAGTACAAATTTGCAAACACAAAAGTTAATTTAATTGCATATGAAACCCACATTATCATCATTGTTCTACTTTGTGCAAGGAAGTATCACTGTGCATCAACCATATAATAAATAATAGTTGTATATTTCTTTTAAACCTCAGAAAGGCAGAACAGGTATTTTCCAGAGTGTTTTACTTAAGCCACTGTGAAAATATAGGAGTTTATTTGGATTAATGGAAAATGGGGGAATGGAAAAGAGGGGATAGAAGTCCATAGCTTCCTTCTCCTTAACCTCCATAGGGACCAAGACACACTCAGAAGAAAAGGATTATATTGTAGTTTAGGATCAAAGACATGTTGCCAAGCTGGACAAAGAGCGTGATTGTCCAAAGCACCTAACAAGATGAGTGGCCAGCTTGCTGCTTAATTTTCTTAGGTGCTTAGATTTCCTTTGTCTCAAGTAAACTATACCAAGCAGCTATCCCACTCATGCTGTGAAGATCTTTTCCTGCCCTTTGGTGGATTCTGGGACCTGTATCACGACAACTGTCATGGAAGATATTGTCAAGGGGCTATAAAAGTAAAAGATCTCCACATTTATGTTCTTTGCCTCTATGATTCATAAGGATCTGTATAAGAATGGTGAGTCCCTGGATGAAAAATAGAAGAGAAAACATCATAGGTGCGTCCCATCAAATGGAAATGTGTGTTCCCCTAGGGATAAGTAGCAGTGGCACAATGCACGTGTAGACAAGCCCATGCTAGCATTAAGTACGAATCTAGCCTTGTATAGCAAAACCAGCCAGATAGGAAAAAATGTTGCTACTTTCTCCTGAAAAAAATAACACACCATGAAGAAAATTGAAACTTCTTGAACAAAAGGCAAATAAACAGACAACTGATCCAGAGACAAAATAAAATGAAGACAACCTTTTCATTAAACATTAGAAATAAATTCTGAACTCTCCAGACTATGAACAACTTCCCATACAGGAAACTTCTTCACTTGAAATGGAAACTGAAAGAAATCAGAAGTCCCCTGTGACTGGAAAGCAACTGAAACATAAATGAATCCTACTACTGCTCAGAAAAGCAGTGTTTCAAACATTCTGGGATGAGGCTGGCATATGTTCTTTGTGTAGAAACAGGCCACACCAGAATCAGACATTGTTTTTGAAAGTTGCATTCAGAAACCGAAGAAGTGAAGTCCATATATTTTATGCACTTTTTTAAGCATGTGAAGATGTAGTTTTCTCAAAGACACTATAAACTGTCGGTTGATATTCCATACTTCAAAAGTATTAACATGATAAGTGATGGATGTTCTTGTTTTTTTTAAAAAAATGTTCCTCCCCTCACCACCTCCTTAGAAGTAAAATAAATATTTCTGGGTGTATCTACACGCATGCATTTACTGCACAATAACCAAAATTACATGTGCATGCCCATAATAGATGTCTACATATGCACACCCATACTGTGCAGTAAATATGGTGACTTACGCTGGCTTGAATGTAAATTTGATACCTGCATCATGCAGGTATCAAATTTATGCCCACATAGTTCCTGCATAGTAACACACACATATACACCTTGCTTTGCAGTAACACTGCGTGTGTGGACTGACTTGAGACTAACTTTAGTTCCAAGTCAGTCCACACACAGTGTTAATGGGCACATCCAGATGAGCACAGTTGTACAGTATGTGGCGCTGCAAACACATTTGCAGTGCCACATACTGCACAGTCCAGTGTTCTCTGTGCTGCAGGGACATGCTGGCTGAATGTGCACTGTGCCAGGGTTTTTTTCTGCAGGTTTTTTTTGACACCTGGATATCCAGGGGGTAAAAAAACTGCAAAAAAACCCCCCAGAGCAATGCACATTCAGCCAGTGCGTGCTGCTGAAAAATGGAGCCGGGCCAGCTGGAGCTGTGCTCTGCTGCCAGCCAGGCTCTGCTTCAGAATTTCAATGGTTGCAGCCCTGGAAAGACCCTAGGACCCCAGATAAGACTGCTGGAGTCAGCAAAGTGCTGGCCCCAGCCTCCTCTACCCCACCCAGGGCAATTTGCCACATGCCAAAGCAAACGCAGAACGGGTGTTCTCCGGGGACAAGTAGTGGTGCCAAAAAGTGCACCACTGCTACTTGTCCCTGGGGAACAAAACATCTACGTATGTCTGGACGCACCCAATGTGCTTTAGTGCTTGCACATGTAGACACCGGCCTATTCCTGTTTACTGCGCAGTAACTTACTGAGCAGTAAATTTAAGCTGGCATAAATGCACATGTAAACACACCCACAGTTCACATTCAGTTACTGGCTATTTTTCTAATCCATTCTCTTCATCTACTCTATCAAATTTATCTGCTGGAAGATCCTGGTCATATGACACCACCTATACAACTATACAGAAGCATGCTATGATTAGAATGGAAGGAAAGTTCATACAACTTCTTATAATAAATAACCCTTTAAGTAAACCATCTGTTTATTACTTAAGGAAAAATTATAAGACCAAGAATATGTTTTTCTATATTCTCTACATTAGCTTTGCTCTATGCTGAGTTGTTTTCTACATTGGAAGATGCCAAGGTAGCTTATTAAGGTGGCTTTTCAGGCTTCTGTGTCACCAAGCATGGCCTCAGGGTGAAAAATCTGTCTTTATCTACACTTCCCACCATGTGACTTTAGTTTCTACAAAGAATCTACTTCTACATGCTGCAAGTGAAATCAGAGTCCTACAAAGCAGAGCCATTCTTTATGAACAATACTCCCTTCTGGAAATAAAATGGCCATATATATTTTCAACTGCCTAGAAATAGTCATACTCTTCACCCATCTTGCTTGATGCCATTTCGGAAGGCAAGGAGTTTCCTTTGGATACTGCAGACTCTCTGGGAACCTTTTATTCTGCCTGTGAGATCCTATTACTGGGATGGATTTCCAAATTTCTAGTACTTATTTTTCTACTAGGAAATATCTAGTTCACTACTTCCCTTGAATTTCCAGCTCCTTTGTTCTACCAGAATTGTTTAAAGAGTTCAGAATAGATACCAGAGATCTGGCCCTTAGCAACTAGATCACCTACAATACTGTCTCTATAAATTTAATGGGTTTTTATTGCATATTACCACTTCTGTTTCTAATAAATGTTTCTGTAATTTAGTGGGCTTTATTTGCCTGCAGCCTGAATCCATTTATATATTTTCTCTATTTGCCAGTTTTACAAAATAAAAGCAATCCATAAAAAGCATCTCCTCTACAATATTAAAAGTTGGACTGATTTAATAGTGACAGTGTATGTTTTTGGCCATAAATTAGTCAAATAATACTATCCAATTACATCATTCATTGCTCATATTAATGACCTTACAAACACCGTTGTGAAAGAGTAAACAGCAACGCAGCAAAAAGAGCCGGAGAACGCCACTTCCGGAGCTATTACCATATTAGGATAGAAGCTCCAGGAAAAGAAAAGAAAGAGGAGAAGGAAGTCTCAGAAAGGGAGAAGAAAGAAAGAGCATCTGAAAGAGAAAGTGAGGGAGAAAGAAGATCTCCAGTAGATAAGACACTTACCTCAGGATTTTTCTTGCTGCTGGAGAGAGCGGAGCTCTGAGAAAGAGGGGCGGATCGCTGAGAAGACGTGGCTGGCAGCCATGCTGAAAAGTAAATAAACAAAAAAAAAGAGAAGAGTGAATTGACTCACTCCCACAAGCTTAGTGAAAACAACTGAGTGCTGACCACAAGGATTCAAGGCTTCAGGCACCCACCAGATGAAAGGTACACACTCAGGAAAGCAAAAGTAAAGAGAGAGAAATAACAAGGCTTGAAGAGAAAAACCTGCTCTAAAAAACAAAAAAAAGGAAATAAATGGACCAACCAGAGTTAAAGGGACAGTGTTTATTAACACCAAGTTCAGTCCAACCAAACTGATAAAGGTTAAATAAGAACAGTATGTAGATCGAATTACAAAGTTGATATAATTGTTTAAAAAAGGACCACTTCTGTCTAAAGATAATGAAAGTTTGTATAGTGTTATAAAGAATAAAGATAAAGACAAGTGTTAATCTGCATCTGATTGTGAATATATATATCGGCGAGTGTGTGGGAATAATCAAGTGAAGTTTTCCTCTGTAATACCAGGATTCCTAATAGAGACACCCAAAGAGCAAAATAAAACAACAAATATATATATAACAACCTTCCTGACAAGTGATGTCATAAAGCAAAACATATTATAATAACATCCAAGACGTGGCAGGCAGGAAAGTTGAGGTACTTACAGCTCTTTGGGAGATTATAAAAGGATACAGAGAGGCAAGGTCTATCATCACAACCATAAAATGGTATCCCTGAAAAACTTTACTACATTGTCCTTGATTACTATAATTATTACAGTATTCCCCATCTCTGCTTATACTAACAAATTCAAATACAACTATAAATGCTTCAATAAGGCTGCCTTGTATGGTTTTGTTACAAAGGTAACCAAAACATTTCTTAAAAACTGTCATTTGAGTAGTTCTTTAGCAGAAGCTATAGCAACCAAGGGAACACTTTAAAAAAGTGATTGTAGCAGACAATATAAATTACCATTAACACCTTTAGTTTATTACCTTTTCATCAGCTAAAATGTAGCAACTTGAAATCTGTGATAACACAATATTGGTTCATGTCTGTTTTCAGATTTTCAGCTGAAGCTGTCTGCTTTAAGGACCAAATCCTTGTGATATCTCTACACCTGCAGATAGCCCCCAAAGGCAATAGTCCAGCCACTGTTTTATTGTTGTGTTATATCGGGTTCACCCTGCTGATGATGGACTTTGTAAACCTCTTGCGCTCTCTACTTCAGCACCATCATGACACCATATATATGCAGAGATCACAGTCAGGTTAGTAGGCCCAGAAACTGCAAGAGCTCATGTGTCCAGAAATCCTGTGCCCAGGATATGCAATAAACTACAGACAACAGCAGAGACTTAACCATCGCCCCTTCACTTTCTCCCAATTAGAAAGTATATTTTCCAAGACCCTGTATTGGTCCCCTGCATAAAAGCCATTTTGGTCAAGTTAAGGTATGTAAGGGAAGAAAGACTCCCTGCCTCATATTCCCTTCCTAACATGCCTGTGTAAGATAAGGCACAATTTAATCTTTGGAGTAAAGAGTTTGCAAAAAAGATTTACCCTAGGTACAGGTTGGAATATCCATTTTTATAAAATGTCTAAACAATAAAATAACCTCCTTAGCACCACAGATCACATAAATCCCATGATGCATATTGTAATATTGCCCCCATATTGTAATATTCCCCCATATTGCTCCCCCACAGAATTTCATTCTGTTTAAGGAGGAACAATATTTTCCTCCTTAAACAGTCCCGGTGGACTACTTGTAGCATAGACAACTACTCCACATAAAGAAAAGTATCAGAACGAGGCCCTGGATGTACATGTTTGTCCTATATTTGTTCCCATTTTGGCATAAAAGGTAATGATATCCACTCATTCACTGAAAAGTACTTCTGGTTTTGGGTCAAATTCTGCTAACCTCTCATATTAAGTACATCCTTACTTCACTGATTTTATATTGTTACTTCACTGATATCGTTCACTGATCAGTTACTTCACTGATATTGTTACTTCACTGATTTTATATTGTTAACAAGTGGACTTGTTAAGTTATATATAGTTATTGTTAAAGCTGCAGCCTTTGAAGTAAAGTGTTTCATTTTTGTTCTATATATGTATCATATTTTCTTTGGGGTGGGCGGGTGGGGGGGTGGTTGGGGTG
>NW_017729022.1:79477473-79480367 GCF_001723915.1 Gavialis gangeticus
TGGGTGGTTGGGTTGGTTTTTGAAGACACACCCACCACATCATGGGGATGCTGTGCTTGGAGGGGTGAGGGTTATGGAGTCATGGCATTACTGGAAAGAGTTGCAAAGAGTTGCAGGGTGGACTGTTATCGAAGGAAGGGAGGGAGGTTGAATACTTGTTAAGTCCTAGCTAGCCATAAGCACACCCTTGTGGCTTCCTATCAGGATAATGAAGAAAAATTTAAGAAGCAAATTGATCACCTTCAAAATCAAGTTAAAGATCGCCAGTGTCAGGGGCCGACCTCGTCTGCCCCTTGTTCACCATGTCTGGCTAGGCTTTACCCAGCCTTGCCTCCACCACCAGACGATCAACCCCAAGACAATTTGTTGGATCACTGGGTCCCATTTCCAACACCACCCACCGGACCCGCAGCCTCAGGCCCTGTTGCATCTGCTGCATCGTCTTCCCCAGCAACTCCACCAGCCCTTACCCCTGGTCCTTCGTCTCCCATTACCATTGTCACTTTTGATTCTCCAACCGGACCGGTTCGAAATTGACGTCCCCCTGGACCCTCATGACAGGTGGACCATACATTCAGCTTCCCTAGATCAGCAGAACACCCCAGTCAAATTGACCCTCCGGAACCGGAATAATGCTACCACCGAGGTAGACTGCCAAAGGATCCCTGTAAGGAAGACTTGCCGGGGCAGAAAGCTTGCACAGTATCCCCTCTGAGAATACCCTGTGCCAGGGGGGCAACCCATGGTGGTTCATGTCCCCTTCTCACCATCAGAAATTGTCTCTTGGTCGACCACCTTCCCTAAACTCCGTGATGACCCTACTGGGTTTGCTCAAACACTCTTTGAGTTTTATAAGCCAACCCACGGCGATATTCAGATGCTCCTCAGTGGTCTTCTCCCTGGAGACCAGAAAGATACCCTCCTTAAAGCGGCCAACTGGCCTCCTCAAGACCCTGGAAAAGACCATCTGCCGAACCTCTATAAACAGGTTCTTGAGGCCGTCCCCAGGGTCTCCCCACAAAAAACAGACTGGTCCAAAATTTCCACCTATAAGCAAAGGCCTGAAGAGCATCCTGCCGACTACTATTCTCACCTGATCCAAGCCTTTAAGACACATTCTGGCAATCAGGACCCAGAAACCAGCCTCTCTGCCATGGTTATTCAGACCTTTGTTTTGGAGCTGTTACCTAGGATCTCTGAGTCTCTGCAAAACACTGTGATCGGGTGGGAAGCCAAACCCCTCACCAAAGTTTTGGCTGCTGCCACTCATTTCTATACTAAAGCCCAACAGCAAAAATCAAAGGCTCAGGACAAGCTGATGGCTTTGCAAATCAGAGATCTCCAGGGTGGCACCAAACCACGGCGCCCTGCAGGACTGTTTCGCCCGACCTGACCACCCGGTCCCTCTGACATTTCCAGTGATGTCTGCCGCTACTGTAAGCAAAGAGGCCATTGGAAGAATTAGTTCCCAAACAAACCCCAGGGGCCCCCGCTCCCAGCTAGTGCCCCTCCGTTTCAGCCAGGCACCCACTGAGCTCCACCTCCCAGACCAGCTCCTCTCCAGTCCTTCAAAGGTGAAAATCAGTATTAGGAGAGCCAAGAAAACCCAGAGACTCTATCCCCTTTACTTTCTACCTTTTCTGATGCTACAATACCTGTTACTGTGGGAGGACAAACTGTTCCCTTTCTCATTGACACCGGTGCTTCTTTGTCTATGCTTAGCTCTGGTTTTGTTTCTAAGGTTCCCACTTCTGATAAAGTAATCACTGCTGTAGGTATTGGGGATCAACCCATTGACCACCCTGTTACACAGCCACACTCATTTACCTTGGGTCTCCTTACTGAGCAACATGACTTTTTGCTGAGTCCTTGTGCCTCTGTAAATCTGTTGGGGCGAGTCCTCCTTTGCAAATTGCGGGCAACAGTTCACTGTTCTCCAGATGGGGTTTTCCTCACATTACCCCAGACTCAAATTCCTGCCTTGATGATGACACTAATGGAACAGGAACCCAAGTCCAATTCTTCCTCGTTGCAACAGGAACAATTGGCTCACCTTCCTGAGTCCTTTTGGTCCCACTCCACAACTGATGTGGGACTCCTCAAGGGTGCCATCTCAGTTTCTATCAAGGTTAAATCAGGAGTGTCTCCCTCATTGATCCCGCAATGCCCACTATCAGTTGCTGCCTCCAGAGGCATTGCTCCTGTAATACTAGGTCTCCTAGAACAGGGTGTCCTTGTTCCTGCCCGCTCCTGTTGTAATACCCCGATTCTTCCAGTCCGAAAGAAGGAGAATTGTACACCTGAGGGGTTGCCTGTTTATCGTTTTGTTCAAGATTTGCATGCTATTAACAATTTTGTGATTCCCTTGAAAGCTGTGGTACCCAACCGCGCCACTGTACTTTCTCAAATACCTGCTTCTGCTCTTTATTTTTCTGTGGTGGATCTCTGTAATGCTTTCTTTTCTATACCAGTTCACCCTGACTCTCAATATTTATTTGCTTTTACTTATCGGGGCTGGCAATACACCTTCACCCATCTGCCTCAACAATTCTGCGACTCACCCACCATATATAGCCAACTTCTCAAGTCTAACCTTGATACAGTCCAGCTGCCTCATGATTCTGTGCTAGTTCAATATGTAGATGATTTGCTTCTCTGTTCTGATACTCTCCCTCATTGCCAAGCTGATTCTGTCGCTCTTTTAGAACACCTTGCAGAAAGGGCCACAAAGCCTCCCGCTCTAAGCTCCAATTCTGTCAGACTTCTGATACCTATCTGGGTTACACTATTTCTCACGGTACCCATCACCTGTCTCCTGATGGTCTTTCCGCTGTTCTCTCTCTCCCTCGCCCAGCTGCACGCTTCCCTGTGCCTGTCTATTTCTTTCCTAGTTC
>NW_017729022.1:79485367-79486833 GCF_001723915.1 Gavialis gangeticus
ACAGACTAAACACCAGCTCCATGGGTTTCTAGGTGCTGCCAGCTACTGCTGACAGTGGATACCTAATTATTTTGGATTTTCCAAACCTCTCACCCTTCTCACTTGTGATTCTTCCCCTGACCCGCTACCCTGGGAAGACGTCCATGAATCTGCCTTCTGTCAGCTCAAGCAAGCCCTTTCTTCTTCCCCCGCTCTCGGTCTGCCTGACTGCTCTAAGCCTTTCACTCTCTTCTGCCATGAACACCAAGGTACTGCCTCTGGCGTCTTGACCCAACCTTTCAGACCCTCCCCACACTGTCCTGTTGCTTACTATAGTGCCTCCCTTGACCCAGTTGCTTCTGGGTTTCCTCCTTGTCTTTGTGCCATTGCTGCCGCTGCTCTGCTGGTTTCTAAAACCAATAACCTTGTCCTTGGGCACCCCCTTACTGTTGCTGTCCCACACGCTGTCCTTGCCCTTCTCCTATGTGGCAGAACTCAGCACTTGTCCCCTGGCCGTCTAACCCGCTACAAGGTGGTTCTCCTAGCTGTGAACCATGTGACCCTTGCCCGCTGTGACCCCCTCAATTCTGCCTCTCTTCTTCCTTCACCCTCAGATGGCCAACCCCATGACTGCACTCAGCTTGTGGATTTTGTTTCCCTTCCCTGTCCTGATCTTTCCGATACCCCTCTGACTAACCCTGGCCTCATTTTCTACATTGATGGCTCCTGTTTTCGAGATGATCATGGAATTCTCCGAGCTGGCTATGCTGTCTGCTCTGATTATGCCGCTGTTAAATCTGCTCCTCTTTCTGTTACTAGTGCTCAAGCTGCTAAACTCATTGCTCTCATTCGTGCCTGTCACCTTGCCCGTGGAAAGCAGGCAATCTACAAAACTTCTCCATGCGTGGACTTCCAAGGGACTTTAGCAAGTCTTTTAAGACTTTAGTAAGTCTTCAATGCATTATAATGCAATTCATATGCATGGTCACTGATGTGGGTCGGGGGCTGGGGTTAATGCCTACTGCCACAGCTCCAAACCAGATTCTTCTTTTCTGAGTTTTTCTTTGCAGGCTGTACTGTTATGGGAGGTGTGATGCAAAAATGATTTTTTTTTCAATGCTTTCTTTACAATGTAAAAAAAAAAAATTGCAAAATTCTGCATGTAGCACCTTTTGGAGTCAGATTTGCAGACTGCCCACCCCCTCTCCCCCCTGCCGTCCTGGTCAGCTGCAACCCACTCCCCCCTGGAGGGAATTCATCAGATTTTGTTCAGGATTGCTTTGTCCTCCCTTGCCATATCTCACCTCTCAGCCTTCTCAAAGGACAGGGAGAAGGTGAGAGGGAAATGAGAAGCAGCACTTCCAAGGCAGCCCAGGGTAATCTCTTCAGCTACCTCTAGGCCTCTGCCAAATCAAGGGTATTCAAAGGAAGCATCACTGTGGGAGAACTTCTTTTCATCCAAATTCAGGAAAATTGTAATACCTCCT
>NW_017729022.1:79491833-79494895 GCF_001723915.1 Gavialis gangeticus
TTCGTGCCTGTCACCTTGCCCGTGGAAAGCAGGCAATCTACAAAACTTCTCCATGCGTGGACTTCCAAGGGACTTTAGCAAGTCTTTTAAGACTTTAGTAAGTCTTCAATGCATTATAATGCAATTCATATGCATGGTCACTGATGTGGGTCGGGGGCTGGGGTTAATGCCTACTGCCACAGCTCCAAACCAGATTCTTCTTTTCTGAGTTTTTCTTTGCAGGCTGTACTGTTATGGGAGGTGTGATGCAAAAATGATTTTTTTTTCAATGCTTTCTTTACAATGTAAAAAAAAAAAATTGCAAAATTCTGCATGTAGCACCTTTTGGAGTCAGATTTGCAGACTGCCCACCCCCTCTCCCCCCTGCCGTCCTGGTCAGCTGCAACCCACTCCCCCCTGGAGGGAATTCATCAGATTTTGTTCAGGATTGCTTTGTCCTCCCTTGCCATATCTCACCTCTCAGCCTTCTCAAAGGACAGGGAGAAGGTGAGAGGGAAATGAGAAGCAGCACTTCCAAGGCAGCCCAGGGTAATCTCTTCAGCTACCTCTAGGCCTCTGCCAAATCAAGGGTATTCAAAGGAAGCATCACTGTGGGAGAACTTCTTTTCATCCAAATTCAGGAAAATTGTAATACCTCCTTTTCCTACACTAGGTATTGCCATGTTCTCATCAGATGGATCTCAGCTAAGCAGGGAGCTGCTAATTAACCAAGGGCAGGGTTTCAAATAGCACTCTGCTCCCCATAGAGAGCACAGCAGATGGCAGACATATTATTATTGAGGTGCCTGGAGGGGAGGCCAACCAATCTGAAATACAGGCGCTGACCAGCTTTGTGTCCAGCCTGCAAAGCTACTTCACTCCTGCCCCGGCCAGCTACAAATTGCTCTCCTGCTCCCAGGTCCATGGCCTGAAATCAAACAGGAGCAAGTATAAATCAGAATTTTTTGCCCCTCATCTTTATTTTTTTCCACAATAAATTGAATTGCAATCAATTTGTTTGAGAAATCATAATAAATCTAAAACAGTATAAACATTTTTTTTTTACTCAACAATGCCATTGGTAGTCAACTGGTGAATACATTTTTTACAGTACAGCCATTGCCAGCAAATGCAATACAATAGGATAAAACACCAATTCACAATATGGTCTGAAGGTCCCTTGTGTAATCCCTTGATATGATATGGATGGATGGAGGGCCGCATGGTGGGAGGGTGAAAGGGAGGAAGGCAGGCAGGCAGGTTTTATTTTTGGTCTATGTGGCATGCATGTCCAATGTGGGGTGGGTGGGGTGCTTTTTGGACAGATGATGACTGCACGACTTTTATGGAGTCATGGCATTACTGGAAAGTTGAAGGGTGGACTGCTATTGGATGGAGGGAGGTCAACTACTTGACCAGTGGTAATATGCAGCCAGCATTTATTGCAAGAAATAAGACTAAACAAATGCACCCACAAAGCTTAGTTAGGGAGGGAGGGGCCCCCTCAGGTGGGGGCCCTCATGCACGGTCCCCTAGGGGCCCCCTCAGGTGGAAATATATGGCCTGACTTAACTGGCTGGCTGAGTAGGGCCATAGATGGGTTGGGTGGGGGACAGGAAGGGAGGCAGGCATCTTGCACTACCTTCCTGGTTACTAAAATGTCTCAGCAGGAAGATGGCTGGGTCAAGGGGGGGGGGCCCAGGCATGGTCCCAAAGATGGGGGTCCCGTAGGGGCCCCCTCAGGTGGAGATGTATGGCCTAACTCAGCTGGCTGGCTGAGTCAGGCCATGCTACTCTCCATTAAATTGTAACTTTGAAATCATTGCTGACCACAAAGCAGAGAGAGAGACGGACAGGCCCCCTCAAGTGTGTGTGGGGGCATACTTCCTACTTTCTGTTATCCTTATTTATTTAAACTATGTTCTGTTTTTTTAAAATATTTTCTGTTATCCTTATTTATTTAAAATCTTCCTTCCTTCCACAAGTCAGAGAAGAAACTCAAGGAGACAGAACTTTCAAGGACACAGAGTGGTGGGTGGGTATCAGAAGACATATACCCCAGTCTGAATTTGCTGGGACATGGCCAGTAACCAGGAGGAGGGCAAGAAGACTATGAAATGGGCCTGCAGAACTTGTGGAAATTGAGCTGATGCTCATGCCAAAGCCAGTGAAGGAGCCTCAGCTTCTGCCACTGCAGTGGTTGTAGCTAACCAGGAGGAGGGCGAGAAGACTATGAAAGGCAGGGAGGGTTTTCCCCAGTCAGAAGACACATACTCCAGTCCGAATTTGCTGGGACATGGCCAGCAACCAAGAGGAGGGCTAGAATAATATGAAATGGATCTGAAGAGCTTGTGCAACTCTTACCATACTCAAGCTGATGCTTGGGCCAAAACCTGTGAAGTAAGCCTCCACAATTCAAGTAGTATACAGAAGAGAAGTCTCAGCAGTACTTGTGGCCAGCAACCAGGAGGAGGAAGTAATACAAGTTCAGTAAGGGTAGTATGTAAAGCAGAAGGGTATATATCTCTTCTCCTTGGGAATAGAGGGACCTAGGGAGGAGCTTGAACCAGAAGGTGGGCATTTCCTGCCCCTGTCCTCCCCCTTGGGGAAGGAGGCAGGGATGATGCATAATCACCTCCCTTACGCTCACTATCTGCTTTCTCATCATAAGGAATCAAACTGTTATTATAAGTCTATATATAGCATAAGTCTATACATCACTGGCATAAGTCTATACATCATACATAATATAGCATAAGTCTATATATCACTAGCATAAGTCTATACATCATACATTGGCTTTTATATATATATATATATATATATATATATATATGGTGGAAGCCCAAGATGTGTGTTATGTGTGCAGGGTGTTAAGGCAGATCTACCTGCTTTGAAATGCGATGATAAGGAATTGAACCGTTAGTTATTATTGACAATTAATAAATCATTACTATTACTACAAACTCTTATAAATATTGGAATTAATTGTATTTCATAGATTTCATAGACATTTGGGCTGGAAGGGACCCCGGAGGATCATCGAGTCCAGCCCCATGCCCCAGGGGCAGGAAGCCAGCAGG
>NW_017729022.1:79499895-79521981 GCF_001723915.1 Gavialis gangeticus
CACAGCACAACAGGACAATTGGCTCCCATCGACCAACCACCCTCTGGGTCCTACCACGGAGTCAATTCCCCAGCCAGTAGCTTGTGGCGACGTCGAGGCCACAGTTAGCCAGTTTAGCCAAGAGGTGATCATGGGATACCAGTTCGAAGGCTTTTTTAAAGTCAAGATATACAACATCGATCTCTTCCCCCTTGTCCAGGTGATAAGTCACCTGGTCATAAAAGGAAATGAGTTTGGTCAAGCAAGACCTACCCGCAACAAACCCATGCTGGGTATCCCTCAAGATATTGCCTTCAGCTAGTCTGTTAAGGATGGCCTCTTTGATAATCTTTTTCAAGACCTTCCCCAGAATAGAGGTCAGGCTGATGGGCCTGTAGTTTGCCAGATCTACTTTCCTCCCTTTCTTTAAGATAGGCATCACATTGGCCCTCTTCCAATCTTTGGGCACTTCACCAGACCACCAAGAGCTCTCAAAGATCCATGCCAGGGGCTGAGCTATGGTGCTCGCCAGCTCCCTGAGTACCCTTGGGTGTAACCCATCAGGGCCGTCTGACTTGAAGGTATCCAGCCTGTCAAGGTGTTCCTTCATGAGGTCAGCTTTGAAGGAGGGCAAGGAATCTCCCTCACCTGGGTCTCGCTGACCCATAGTGGGCAGGGCTGTCCCATGGGACTGGTGAAAAACTGACACAAAGTACCCATTTAGCAAGTTTGCTTTTTCTTGGGAGTCGGTTGTCAGTCACCCCATCTAGTTTATCAGGGGTCCAATGTTGCCCTTGCTTTTCCTCCAGCTCCCCACATATCTACAAAAGGACTTTTTATTGTCCTTGATATTTGTAGCTAGCCCTGGCTTTCCTGATTTGCTCTCTGCAGGTCTGGACCAGAGCAGAGTATTCCTCCTTGGTGGTGGTTCCAGTCCTCCCTTTTAAGGGTCTCCCTTTTAAGATTCAGGAGATCTGCCAGTTTCCTGGAGAGCCAAGGGGGCTGCTGTGCCCTTTTGCTGCCTTTCCTCTGAGATGGGATAGACTTTGCTTGTGCATCCAGGATGGCTCCCTTGAGGAGCATCCACTCATTCTCAACTCCCCTCTCCATTGGGTTGTGGCCTTTTAGGGCCTCTCTGATAAGCCTCCTTATCTTAGTATTATTGACTCCTATTTTTAGTATTACATATTGTAGCAGGGCACTAGGGTGCCTACTACTGGCATTGGTAATAGGGCTTGGCTGCCAATCAGTAGGGCAGCACAGCTGATAGTTGCTTAGGCAACAGATTGGGTCAGCTGACTGAAAGGGGGCAGGGCCTGGCCTTATAAACAGCCAGGCTGAGGCTGGAGGCAGCTCCCCTCTGACAGACTGAGAGGCAGGAGCTCTGCTGCAGAGCAGAGCGAGGCAGAGCTGCTGGAGCGTCCGCAGGTTGATAGGATGGAGAGGCCTCTAGCACGGAGGCTTGATGGAGAACAGGGTGGCATGGAAAGTTATAGCCTGGAGGCTTATTTTGAGTTACAGCCGGGTGGCTTATGGCTTTGAGTTTCTTTTGGGTTGCTGGTGTAGGACTGGAGGACCGGGTGAGGCTGTAGGGGAAGGAGGAGGCCTCAGAGGAGCACCCCAGCAGAATGGGGGGGTTCCTGGTGGTGCAGAGGGCGCTGCGTGTCAGGGTGTGCCCAGGGAGGGCACAGTGATTGGTGCCAGAGCTGGCACTGTGGATGAGGCACGGTGTTTTGGGGTGTCCTGACCCTGGCCCAGTGGGGTGACTTTGGGAGGAATTAGGGGGGGGTGTCCTGACCCCAGCCCAGTGGGGCATGTGACCCTGAGAAGCAGGGTCAGGGGGCCAGGCACGGCTACAGCCACCTGAGTCCCGAGCGCGAGAAGCGCGAGCATAGACCCAAGTGTGGGCAGGGGAGTGCGAGGCAGAGGCCCCAGTGAGGGCGAGCACAAGAAGCACAAGGCAGGCCATAGAGCGGCTGTGAATATGGGAATAGGGAGCCCAGGTAGGGCCGACGAGGTTCAGAAGCCCAGAGAAGGGCGGGCGCACGATTAGAAGCCCGGGGGGGGCACATATATTGGAGAGGCCCCGGAGAGGTTGCGTATATCGGAGAGGCCCCGGGGAGAGCACGTATAAGATTAGAGCATCCAGTGAGGATAAGGATATGGGAGGAGCCCCAGACAAGGGCGAGTCAATTGGGAAGCCCCTGAAAGGGGCAAGGACAAGTCTAAAGAGCCCAGAAGGGCAGAGCGTGTGAGCAAGAGCCCGGAGAGGGCAGGGCGCGTGGGTAACAGCCCAGAGAGGGCATGCATATCAGAGGGATGCCGGAGAGGGCGTGTATGCTGGAGAGGCCCCGGGGAGGGCACGTACATAGAGACACGAGAACGTCCGGAACACCAGCGAGGCTTGGGCGTGGTATTGGGGGCGGAAGGAGCCACGCAACGCCCTAGGGTGGGTGCACCAAGAGATATCCGTATAGGGCAAGAGCACCGGGGCCAAGAAGCCCAGGAAAGGCAGCCTCCCATTAATATTATATACACAGCAAAAGACGTGACGGGCGAGATGAGGGTGCTAGAAGGGCAACTTGGCACAGTAGGGGCGCAGGAGAGATCACGGCCACTCCTGGGCCCCACCCCATGACATATTGTATAGTTGAAAGTCAACTATAATTATAATGCTTAATAGTTCAGTTGTTCACACCTACATTGCTTGGTTGCAAAGGTGGATTTTGTTCATTGTGTGGGTTCATTTCTCTGTTAGTTTTTCCTGCTGCTTGTTGCATGGTGCCGGGGGGCAGGGGTTGGCAACACTTCCTTCAGGATTCTTCTCCCCTGCCTGACCTACCTGAAAAATTTATACCCATCCATGACAGTGCTCCACCCATACGAGCTCCCATCAAGTCTCTGTTATTCTGATCATGTCATAGTTCCATGACTGTGCAAGAATTTCCAGTTCTTCCTGCTTGTTTCCCAGGCTCTATGCATTCATGTACAGGCACCTGAGGTAAATAGTTGATTGCCCTGATTTCTCAGGAAGTATGAGAGCACCTCCCTTGTTGCCCACTCCAGATTATGCTTCTCCCAGGTCACTTACTTCCCCAATTACCTCAGTGCTTTGATCTCCATTCCCCAGCAAACCTAGTTTAAAGCCTTCCTCACTAGGTTAGTGAGCCTGTATGTGAAGATGCTCTTCCCTCTTTGTCAGGTGCACCCCTTTTCTTCCTAGCAATCCTTCTTGGAACATCAGCCTGTGGTCAAAGAAGCCAAAGCCCTGCAAGCAGCACCATCTGTGCAGCCAGGCATTGATCTGTAGGATGCACCGGCTCCTGCTCAGGCCCTTTCCTTTGACCAAAAAGATTGATGAGAGCACCACCTTAGCCCCCGTCCCTTCACTCTTGCACCCAGAGCCTGGTATTCACTTTTGATCTGCTTAGGTTCTCCCCCGGCAGTATCACTGGTGCCCACGTGGATGAGCAGCATGAGGTAGTAGTTAGAGGACTTGATAATCCCTCTGTGGCATCTTAGATCTGGGCTCTGGGCAAGCAGCAGACTTCCCAAGACAACAGGTCAGGTTGACAGACAGATCCCTCCGGCCCCTGGAGAAGGGAGTCTTCAACCACCACCACCCATTGCTTCTTTTTGGTGGCAGTGATCTTGATCCTTCCCACCTTGGGGAGGCCTAGCCTGTCCTCCTCCACCAATGGAACACGCTCTCACCCTCTGTTGCTTGGCTCCATATCTATTCTCCAGGCAAACTGCTGCAGGTGGAGATGAAGATTTCTGCTTGCTGCCAGTGGTCACAAGCTTCCACCTTTCTAGGAGCCCATCCCTTCTCCATCACTGCCCCTGGCAGTTCCTCCTCCACAGTCCCAAAGATCTCCTCCAGCATTGAATTGATGAACTCCTTATGGCAGAGGATATTTCAGAGCTTCACCACCTCCTCCTGTAGCTCTTGTGCCTGTTTCCTGAGAGACACCACCAGGAGGCACTGCTCACACCGCAGGCACCCCCCAATCTGGCCATCACTAAAGGAACCTGCAAGCTGTAGTCCCCACAGCACCAAACCTGGACATGGGTGGAAGCTTTGATGGTGAGTGGTCCTGCCTGGACAGAAACCTCACAGGTACAAACAGAGGCAGTGGCAGTGACTCTGGCATTGTGATGTCCTCCACCCATTTCCCTGGGTCTCTTAATCTGCCTTTTCTCTCTTACTGCCCTTCTTCCAAACACACCTTCCCTAGCTAACTTACCTGAAAGTTGGTCTGTTTACTCTTCCTTGGCCCCAAAGCGTTCTTTTTCCCCTGCTTCCTCACACCAAGCTGAAAGGCTGTCCCCTCAAATGGAAAGGGAGGGGGCAGGCAAGAGGCAAAATTACCCACAAACTTCTTGCCCTGTTTGCTGGCCACTTGGGAAGTCTCCTTTTATACCTGCTGAGCCTGGACTGGCTGCACCCCCTCGTTAGGGATTCTGTCAGGCATAGGCAGCAATCACTCAGCAATCAGCAATCATTCAACTAGCTACATTCCCAGCTTCTCAGAGCACATGCCCCAAACACACACAGCCCACCAAACAAACACTCAGCAAGCCAAAGGCACAGGCAGATCTGAACCATTTACCTTCCCTAGGCATGATCTGGTGCCTGGATTCTCTTGCCCTTACCCTCTTATTCTCAGCAAGCTGCCAGAAAACTGCTTGCCCTGTTCACTGGCTCCTAGATCCATAGATTTAGTACCCCAATTAAAAGTATTGTTCTAAACAAAGCCATAGACATTATTTTAATTAAGGATATAACAAAGAGTGGGAAAATGACATTTGGATAATATTTTGAGTCACTGTCATACTTGGTAAGAGTTTCCCCAACAAGTCTGGAGCAAAACTCAGTCAGGAAGATGAACAATAAAAAATCCGTCATTACTAACTGATCCTACACTTGAAAGAATGTCATAAAACCATTTTTCCCTAATAGATGGAAAATAAAATCAACCAAAAAGTTTAACAGTTCTGCTGCTTTAAAATTTAAGGCTTTTGATTCTCATTTATTTCTTACAGGGCAATATTATCTTAATCTTGGGGGAGAAGGAACTCATTTGAAAGGTCTCACAAAAACCTAAATACCTTGGATTTTCAGAGCTATGAATTGGGCACAAGTTGATGGAGAGGAGGTATAGACTGGACATCCACAAAAACTACTTCACAGTTAGGGCGGCTAGGAGCTGGAACCAACTGCCAAGGGGAGTGGTGCTGGCCCCTACCCTGGGGGTCTTTAAGAAGAGGCTGGATGCCTACCTGGCTGGACTCATTTGAGTCCCATTTTTTGTTTTGGGGTTTTGTTGTTCTCCCGCCCTGGCGGGGGGTCGGGCTAGAAGATCTACTAGGTCCCTTCCGATCCTAAATCTATGAAAATATGAAACTATTAAATGAACTGAAGTTTTGCACTCCTTCTTCAGAGGCATATTGACCTAAGACAACCTGATGGTCATGTTCACAATATTTTTTCATTCCAAAACCAAACAATCTTGCAACAAGGAGGGCTTAGAAAAGCAAATAATTAAGCATTTCCAGCAACAACTGCCCCAACATAATCTTGGTTGACCTAGATATCCAACCAAGGCTTGTTGTCCCTCTTACTCCATTCAAACTAGCCTTGAGCAAAAGTGACCACACTGGGAAACAACACTCAAGAAACACGGATTGTTTGGATTACCAGAATGATTGGGTTCACAGCTGTCAAGTCCCTGTAACTCCAGCTGCTGTCTCCCCAGTACGTAATGAGCTGGAGCATCTGCAGAATTGAAGCTTCAACCCACCTGCCAAATGGCCAGCTAGGTCAACTTTAAAGCACCAGTTAGCTGTTTTGTGAGCAGGTGGGCATCTGATTGTGGTAAAGGTCACATGAGGTCTTGGGTCATTGAGTCTAGTCCTCAAATGATCACTAGCCAGCAATGCGGCAAAAGAAAGCCCTTTTTCATTCTCTCTAAAGCCTAAAGATTCACTCCATGTTCCTGGTAAAAGACAACATACCTAAAAGACAGAAGTGTAATTCTCCTGCCCATTTTACAAATATGGCAACAGCATTTGGTTTTTAGTATCTAATTTGAGTTTATATGGGATATTTATAATTTTATTATTATGCATATTATGTTCTTTGCGCAATAGCCAGAGCAATTCAGGACAAAAGGGTGCTTTATAACTAAAATTATTATTACATCATTCCATTTCATTGCTACCCAGTGATAATTGACTGGTTTAATTCTCAATTTAAAGTACAGTCTTAAGCTGTGCAGCCTGATAGCACATTTTAATGCCTACACCACCAGTGGTCCTTAATGATTTGTTTAAACTGCAAAATCTTTTAACTGATTTATTCTCTGTTCCAAGAAATGGTCAGAAAATTAATCTACTACCTTGGTGAAATAAAAAATGGGTACAATAAAAGGAAAGATAAAAAGATTAAATAACCAAATCATTTTGACTTTGCTGATATAATCTTGCCCATAATGATTAATAGCTTCCATTTTTATAGTGTCTCTTCCTTCTGTGTTAATAACACTTTGCATGAGGACTAGCTCCACAAAAATGTAGATATTGCACCACTGAGCGCTGAAAAGATTAACTTGTAGGTGCTGGGCCTGCGAAAAAGAATCAATAGGAGCTGAGGCCAGGTACAAACTGGTAAACTAGGTACCCAAATTAAATTTAGACAGAATTTAGGCACATACGCTGCACCCAGAATATCCCTGTTTACGCAGCCACAAAACTCATTTGGTGCCTAACTTCATCTGACACCTGTTTTTGGGACTGCAGATATCCCTAGATGCTTAAATCGAGTCTCCTGCGCACACAGAGAAACACTCAGATTTCAGTAGTTAGATGCCTATTTCCCACATAAATTCCAATGTAATGTAGACAGCAGCCAAACTGGAGCCTCAGAATTATTAATGTGTGTGTTTACATTTTATCCAATGACATTGGGTGCATATACACATGCACTTTAATGCACGGTAGCCTATTTTACTGTGCATAAAACCTCCTGTAAAAAAATGTAAAAATACGCTAATGAACATAGTAAAATAGGGTACTGCATATTAAGCATCACTAAAAAAGCATATGCTTTCGCTACTGCGCATTAGGGTACTAAATTTAATGCACACTAGGAAAAGTACATTAATGTACATGTAGACACATCCTGTGTAATGTAAAATGAATAAATACTTCAAGGAGTAGGGACCAGAATCCAGCTCAGTTATGTCATTTTTGGGGTCCACCTAGCTTACTCTCCTTCTCGCCCCATGACCCTCATTTCACAGTTCATATCTCTGCTCCCTGGAAAGCTCAAGCCACTGATTTTCCATCCTTCTGCAGCAAGGGTATGCACACAAGAGAGCAGCAAGAAGGGCTACAGAGGAAGGTACTTGTAGAAGGGATCAGCAGTTCAATGCAACTGCATACCACAATACCCCATTCCACCCTGGGCTGAGTCACACCTTTCTGGGCTGGATCCAACATTTTTTTCAGGTCAGATTCAGCCCATGGGCCATAGGCTGCCAACCCCTCACCTAGGCTAACCAAATACTGAGATTCAAGATATGTTATAACATATATCCAAGAGGCAGAATGCATTTGGCATGCACACAATTTGTCATTAAGGGAGTCGCACAACTTCTAGCTAGGGAGATAGTCCACAAGATGTCTTAGCCTAGCGCTGCTCATGTCACAATAGATTGGAACAGCATACCCTTAAATCTTTCTTCAAGCTTCTGGAGGACTTAAACATCTAACTCTAAATAACTTTTCAGAATTTTGGTATGCACTAAAATGGAGCAGGTGCAGATGGTGTAGGCTCAGCACACATGTGGCATAGGCAAGGCCTTAATGTCTTCACTTTGGGAACACCAAACTGCCCTGTCACTCAGAGAAAGGAGAAGTTGCCAAGCTAAAGTTATTTCTGTCTGTTACTGAAAATGCAATATATTGAAACAATTTCTAACAGAGCACTGGCCTAATCCAACAGAACATAGTTTTAATGTGTTGCTAGACTACAAATATCCCACTGGGTTTAGCTCTCTGCAGTAATCACCTAAATGAAATTGGCCTTTTCTCTGACTTCCCCCTGAAGGGGTTAGTAGCCCCTGTCTTCCACATCTTGGAAGGCTTCAATGATTCTGAATTAGGCTGAAGAAAGTTATGACTAAACTTGGAAGCTTCTTACTTCTAAGCAGTCTTGATGCAAACAATAACAGAAATACACAGCAATGTATGATGATGGATTTTGCCTCTCCTGCCTGCATTCATATTTCCAAGCCATTTACAAGGGAATAATAATTAATATAAAGGATCTGAAGTGGAAATAAATGGTTTATTTTAAAACTCCTGCATTTCAGAAATAGCCTTTCTTTCCCCTTCTATTGAAATGCATTAACCTCTTGTGTATTTGATCATTTCAAAACATGGAGTGAATTTAGTACTGATGGAAGAAGCCAACCTGATATCCCCAGCAAAAATGAAATACTTCATTTATTGGGGCAGAGGTTACAACAATGTCAGTAGCTCTACAAGCCTTTTAATACTGACTCTGCCAATGAAAAATGCCTCAACCAGAAGTGCATACTCCTTCCCATTTGACTGTCTTGTTTATTTGTCTGGCACAAGAATGAGTCTTAGTAACAAAAAGGATAATGAGTTCTAGAACATATGTACAGAGTCCAGGTAAACAGCTGTTTTCTGCAAGAGGAGAGTCACATGGTATTACCCATGTCAGCCTGACAGACCATTAAATCAAGTGTGTGAGTAGAAGCTGTTTATCAGAGAAAGAGGAAGGATGGATTTATGTTCTTTTAGTCTATTTAGAACAGAACCCCTATATATGTGATAATATATCCATATTAAAAGATTATATTTATGTAGACTAAAACTAAATTTATGCCTATTTATGTAGGTAGGGAAATGTTTTGTTTTTATTAAAATGTCACTCTCAGAAGAAAAGATTTTTAATTCTATAGCACACAGGCTCGGTGAAGAAACACTAATAGCACTGGAGGACTTGGGTCATAACACATCCTTTAGTACTCAATGTCCAGTGATTCTGGGTGACCCTGTTTTCAGAGTGCAGCAGTCCCACTGACTTCAGCTGGAATTGAGTGTTCAGCTCCTCTGGAGGAGTAGAAGAATAATTTAAATAGCGGAGGCACTCAATCGTGTCTCAAACATTTTTGGCGTCTGTTTCTAGGAAAGATTAGTGGTAACAATTCTACAAGCTGCTGAGAAACTCTGATATCATCTGTCAGCCCTGAAAGCTCTTGAGCTGTTCATGTTTCATGATGCTGCTCCAGTGAAGAGACAGCAGCTGTTTTAGGAGTTGGTCATGGCTATAGTACTATCTGTACCAGCTTAAGCAGCTTGTCTCTCCTCAATCACAAATTCATCTGGTGATCTCCCAAAATTCAAGAGGCTTAGTCTACGATTTATTCACAACCAAAAGGACAATCTTGGTGGATATAGAGTGTAATATGAATATTCTATTGTCCTCTGGGAAAAAGTAACTCATTTTCAAGATTATTAGTCAGTTTGGGTTGGTTTGTTTTCAATTCTTCCTTCACATGGAAGCTACAAAGAAAAAAGAAAACAAAACAAGGCCAAAATATTTCCTTGCATTTCTAACTCCTTGATAGCAGCCAGAAGAGCCAGAGGTCATGGGTTTCTGAAGCAGCAAAGGCCAGTTCTAAAAACAACCCCATGATACCTGCCTTGATATCACTAGGCTATTCTGAATGTGCCCTTAAAGCACTTCCTTCACTATTGGCAACAAATTTGTGCATTGAATTTCAATGACAATATATTTATCCAACTTAGAAAAGGTTTGCACAGAACTAACTTGAATTCTGTTCTCTAGGTATAAGAAGTAAGTCATGATCCAGGCGAGTTCTGTCCTTGTGCCCTCGTAAGTTGCTGTCTAAAAGATTTAAGTGGTGTAGTTTGGGGTGTTGCTCTTATCTGGCCATGGGAACTAAGACTAATAACTAATTTTAACTAGCATAATCCTCAAGTAGATGACAGTGGGTGCATCTACACATGCAATTAGCACATAACAATTACTCCACCATTCTCACTGGAGTTTAATGCTCCCAGATGCAGCATTTACACATGTACCTGGGACCGCAGCACATTGAGCCAAGGCAAAAGAGCCCAGCTGGCAGGAGGCCCTGAACATAAGTCTGCCAGCCTGGGGCTGCTCTGCCCAGCTCATCATGCCATGGAGGAGCTGGATGGGACACAAGTGTGCTACGGTGCAGAGCTAGCTGGCATACAGCCTCTGCACTATAGCAACCCCATGTCCCAGGCAGCCCCAGTCACTGCTTACAGGTGCATTTCAGAGTATGTAACTGCTCCACTGTAGGATAGTACTTGTCCTGGGCAGTACTATCATACTGTGGGATTAATAATTTACTGCACCCTAATATGGGAGCATACGTAGATGGTGACAAATTATTGTGGAATTAATTAGTCAATTCCATAGTAAAGCTTATGTGTAGATGCACTCAGAAAGTAACAATAATTGAATGCTACCTATCCCTAAGAATTTAGCCTATGGATCTCTCTGTCATAAGGTATTATTTATTAGGACTATAATACTGCATTTACTCAGATAGAAGACATGTTTGTTTTTTTCCCACCAATCAGCATTGGAGGGAAAAGCTCCTCATTTTACATCCATATACAGGGAAACTTCATAAAATACATTGTCTATCATTAAACTGTTGTCAAAAGCAACATGTGCTCAGCAATGGAAACCAGCTATGAAGTAGATTACATGCTGCCAACACTGACCATGCCCATAAAACACATGGCTCATATTGTGCAAATGTACTGATAGGAACTTACCACACGGATGTGTTTATGAAAGCCCATCTGAATAAGATGTACAGTGGAACCCATTGCATGCAGTTCCCCTCGGTGCTGACTCTTTTTCAAGTCATAGTGAGTCACTACAATGAATACATTTTACATCATCCCGTAGCTGAGCTATATCTTTTTTATCCTTTCCCAATGATTCCTGTTCTTCATCAGCTTTAAATATCTGCCAAATATCACCAAACAAGGTTGCAAACAGTTCACCCAAAGTCCCTCTATCACTCCATCTCTCAGCCTGAAATGTATGATTAGTGTTGTCCTGCCCTCCATCAGGTGAAGCCAGATCAGGTGGTCCTACACCTCATCTGCATATAATTTTTTTGGAGGATCCCAGGACTCATGCCAAGAACACCCAGTTCCAGTCATGAGCCAGGGGCTAATTAGCTCACGGATCGCTTGTGGGGGCATCTGGACTACACATATGTGTTGAGCAGTGCTGAGTTATGGGGTCACAACAGCTTAAAATACTGTTCATTCTTCTGGGGCCCAGCCCAATGAACTACATGGTAAATCATGAACCTTTGGGTAAGGCTGTTCCAATGTTCTGTAATTACAGCATGTCAGAGCAGACATGGTGATTATCATGCTCCAGCAGACTCCAGCATCACATGTATCAGCATCCCCATGCTGAAAAATGGTGGTGGGCACACTTTAACCTAAAGCTTGCTCAATAAGCTTTAGTTAAAGCACCCTCACTGCCATTTTTCAGGGACACTGATACACATGACACTCCAGACACTTTAATTAAAGCAGCTCTCGGAACCACTCTAATTAAAGCACCCCCCACCCCACTCCCAGAGCACATGTATAATCAACCTTTGGCTTTGGGCTAATATCATGCATAGTTTGTACTATATATAAGTAGGTATGAAAGTGCTGCTTAAAAGTGTTTTTATGGAGTACCTGTGTTAAAATTAAATGTGGCTATATGCAAACTACTAAAGACATGTTTATTTCAAAGTCAATGGGCATGTCTACATGGAACATTTATTGCAGAGTTGACTAACTGTGTAGTAAATGTCTCAGCATCTACACATGCACCCTAATATTGTTCATCCTTCGCAAGCAAAGATGACTGCATCCAGCGGGGGGAGGGAAAAAGAGAGAAAAGAAAAGGGAAAGAAACAGGGAGAAAGAAAAAAGGAGAAAAGAGAGATAGAAAAAAGAAAGGAGCAGGGTGGAGGCTAGGTCGCACAGATATGTAGATGACTTATAAGCTCGATCTTTGCCTTGAACAATCTGCTGCAGCAAAGGCAGGAAAGTGATGAGAAGTGGGTACAAGGGGTTTTCATTTTCCTGGCCACACATTTCTTCATTGCTTCTGCCGTGCATTGCTGTTCAAAGGCAAGTGCTCCATTTTGGATTTTCCCTGCTCCTGCAATAGGAAGGGGACAAACTTAAGGCAAACCTCCAATAATTAGATTCTATACCTGGAAAATCGTAACAAATGTATAAATGTTCCATATATAGAATCTAATTATTGTGGGTTTGCATATATTCAAGGTCATCTTCTATTTGAGTCTTCTTTTTCCCTCAGTTGTCTCATCTAAATGGGTTTGCTGTTATTGATCCTGTCTCTCTACTGGATTTGTTCATATGTATCTTCTTATTCCAACTTCTTCTCTCTCATGTCCCTCTCCATTATATCTCTCCACCTCATCTTCAGTATTTCTCTTCCCCGTCTCCTTGGTAGTTTCATTCTGGTAACTTCTTTTCCCACATATTCTTCCAGACTCCTTTGAACATGCTCATACCATGCCAGTCTTCTCTCTTACACTTTCTTAGATGACTCCACTCCCTTCACCGATCCTCTAATATAAGTATTCCTCACTTCATCATTCCACACTTCCATAGGAGCAGTCTCATCTCTGTCATACTCAGTCTCCTTTCTTGAGTTTTCTTCAGGGACCATGTCTCCACTCCGTACAATAGCACTGGATGCACACACTTGTAGACTTTTCCCTTCAGCTTCACTGATACTCTCCTGTCGCATAATATTCCTGTCACCAATTTACAGTTTGTCCACCCTGCTGTTATTTGATAATTCATCTCTTTATCCTTGCATTTCACTGAACAGTTGACCCCAGATACTTGAACTTGTCAACTTTTCAAATATGTTTCTCATCAATTATCACATTTCCAAAATCAGGTGCCTCAGATAAATCACAGTGCATATATTCCATTTTGGATTAATTAATCTTGATTCCTCTTCCCTTTAGCACATATCTCCATTAGTCCAATCCAGCTTGCACTTCCCCTAAACTCTCAGTGCAAATGAGAAAAATGTTCTATACATCTTCTATTTGAGTAAATATGGTAAAAAGGATAGCGTTAGATATATGGATAATAAGAATATCTAAACCACATAAGATGATGTAAAGCAGTATATAGGGCATAGAACCTGATGCTTTGACCCAGAAGCCAATCTAGAAGTCCTTGGAGTCAGCAAGATGGGAAAGTTTTTTTCCATAACTGCACATGATACAAAGAAGCATATGCGAGAGGCAAAGGTTTCTTATACTGAGATCTTGTATGGAACCAACTAAGTAGTTGAGATAAAATTAAACCAACTTTCAAATGCTAGACATTCTCCCTCAGGTCTTTAGGTTGCTGGAATTAACTGGCCACTGTCAGGACAGAGTATCAAATATCCTGCTGGATTACTGATCTGAACCACTATAGTAATTGTTCTGTCCCTAGAATGGCCCAGTATTCTGAGTCATTCAGTCCCTAAATAGAAATTTAGCTGTCTAGATGGACTGAGTAAAAAGCTTGATTAACTTTTTATGCAGCTAGTTTTACCATGTATGAACTAAGACACCAATCCCATAAATGACTTTCTGCCAGCAGACTGCTCTGTCCATGAAGAACTGCAGCTATAGAACTCCACATGGGGGCAGGGATCACTTGCAGAATCATGACTTTGCTCTTGTTCTTCCTACCCAGCTTTAATTTTCTTAAGCACAATCTATCTATCCATGGGATGGATTTTTTTAAAACTTTATCTTCTATAATTACTTGCAAATTTACCAGCCATGGTCTGGAGACCTTAGGCTTCTGTGACTTTCATCAAGCACATTCACACTTCGAAGCTTACTGTACTGGAGCAGCTGGTGATGCTCCTTCTTCTGCATTCACACATTGGCTATGCTCATTCATTTATCTAAGCAGCTGTGACACCTTAATGAAAAACTCACACAGGATACTTTACACTTGTAGCAGGGTGAAGACAATGACATGTACACTCGGAATAGGAATGGACAGGCTGAAGAACAATACTTTTACCAATGCAATGCTGACATTTTTTTAAACGTGGCTAAAGGCTTTCTTACTTATTACTTTTATAGTGATGTCAGCATACAGGGCATTGTGTAACAGGATAATCATTTTTATCTTAAATCTATCATAACCTATTTCCTCTGCAAATAAAAATGCTTGCTTTTCTATAGAATTTTGTATTTGAATTGTCTAGAAAATTTATTTCCTGGCAGAAGCATACATGAAGCATTGGATGTTAAGTGAACATTGGACAATATTTGTGAAAAGCAAATTGTCATTTCACAAGCCTAAGTGTTCATGTCAGAAACTTCATTTAAAAGTTCGATTCATCCAGTTAGGAAACTGAAATTTTCTTGTGACCTATATAAAAATTTTAAACTAACCCTAAAAGCTTACATCTCAAGTACTGAATGCTTGTGGCAAATTGCTTGTCTATAATCTGTACACCAATAATTATTCTGAGGAATTATTCAATGGGGATTTTTTATGGTGACTGGGGAAAGTACAATTTATTACCATTATATGGATTTTACAGCATACATAATATAAAGCAATAAATTTGAAATATTAGTTTGTAAATAATGGAGGAATATTACAGTACTTTGGATCTGAACTACAGTACAATAGGTATAGTAAGTATGAAAGTATGTTTTAAGCAGTATATCCAAACATGCAGTATTCTGATCATATTCCCTATCTCTTCAAACACAGAGAATTGAAGTGAATTTGTGATGAAGAAATATTCTCTCAAATAATGCCAAAGCACAAACTGTTTTCTTCTCTTGAGAAATGGGATAATGCTTTAATTTCACAGTAGTATGTACTTTTCAGACAGGGAGCAGGGATAACTTAATCTTCCTTTTAGGACTACAGCATCTCTAAAGACAATATATAAATGAACAGGGTTGTGCACTTTAGGGGTGAAGGGAAGCCTCAAGCTTATGTTTCTCAGTGTTACAACACTAGTTAAAACCTTCAGAGTTACACAACACAGTAGATTAGCACTGTACTCCTGCACCCTTGTTGATTTAGCTTCAGATTCTGGTGCCAGCTTAGGTTACAAATCAAAATGAGTAGAAGAGTTCTCTTAGTCAACCTCAACGAGTCAACAGACAGTTTAGCATGATTAATAATGTCAGCTTAATCCAGGCTTACTACTAGAATGGCAAGGATAGGGCAATTTATATGTGAAGTTTTTTGAAGAGCAGTATAAGGAAAGTCCTGTTGACTTAAGGGTGGTACTTTTAGTAACTAATTCATGTTTAGGATGCTAATGAATCACTACAACATGATTATTTCCCCCAAGGCAGGTCCAGGCATGGAGATAAAAAACTGCCTGTCAACCTGGAGGCTGTATTTCTAGATCAAATTTCAAGCGTGCTTTGGGAAACATATAAGAGAAATAAGTGACTTCTTATACCTCTTTTGCAAATAAACAGGAAATCAAGTTGTGTGCGCGACAATCTAACACTTTTTGCCAATTTTATTCCCTTAACAAAAGGCTTATGGGTTTTATTTTTAAGGACAAGTAGGTAGAAAGAGACACACTGATTAAGTGACTTTTTTTAATTAATTGCAGGTTTGATCTTCTCAGATGAAAAGTGCATCTTGAGAATTACTATTGTTCCTCAACCCTTTATGCCTTTAAAAAGGTGGGGTTTATATATGTTCCATGATTGAAATGTTGCCTTTTAAAATGTTTTGAAGCCCATTACACTTGGACACATTTCAAAAGTTACTTATGACTGCATCCTTAAGCATTTCCATTTCACACTCTTCATTAGGTAGGTCTACACAAGACACTTTACTGCTCAGTAGAGCTAATTACTACACAGTAAGCATCTGTGTCTACACATGCAGATGCTTACTGTGCAGTAACTGGATCTAATGACAAGTAAGTTTGCTACCTGCAAATACAAGTAGCACATTCACTCAAGATTACTTACTGCACAGTAGCTCATGTGGAGACTCCTGACAGGGAGCAAATATGCCCACACTCCATAGCACTAAGACAGGCATAACTCATAAAAGATCATAATGTCTGTCTAAGCAAGAAATTTATCATGCACACAGGTTTCTCCTTTGCAAGATGAAGTGTCTTTTCAACCTGGGAGAGCTCTTGCCACCTTTGATTTCTCCTTTGCCTGAAGAAGGGTGTGTGAGCCTGAAAGCTTGCAAAAAATCATTTTTTTGCAACTATTTAGTTGGTCTAATAAAAGATATTAACTCTACCCAAACAGTTTTGTCTGCCTGTGCCCTTAGACCAACACAGCTACAACCAATATCCCTGATGACCTTTCTACATATTCAAAGAGGTGCTAGTTCACTCTAAGCATGTGTAGGCACCAGCAAGTATACATTTGTAGACATACAAAGTTTGTGTGGTCTGAATAAGGCAATTTGATATTCATCTACAATCAGATCTCAAAGACTGCCAGCTATGTAACATACATTAAAAATAGGGCTATTTGTAAGACCAAGGGCAAAGTAAACCTCTTGTATAACAGTTGTTGTTTCATTTCAAAAACCTTCAAAAATGTGTTGTCTTAATTGTAATGCTTCACATTTGTTCCAAAAATGTCTTCTAAGAGAAAAAGGTTGACTATTATTGATAACAGTGTTTTTATAGAAGTTTATTTGAATCCTTGAACACTGCTGGATTACTCTAGATTTACGATGGTGTAACTGTGACTTTCAATAGAGTTGCTCTGGTATAACAGTTAGAGTAAAAAGTGAGGGATTGGGCATGTTATTTTCTATATTAACTGTGCAATTTTTGCCAGAAACAAAGTCTGAATGTTTTTTTCTGATGCATCTTTTAGCCAAGCTTTACCCAAAAGAAGTAGAATTTCTACTCTACAAAGACTTATGGACACCATTCATGATATCTGCAGAGAGGAAGACAGACTTAGTTCATTAAGAAGTTGTTAAATTTTTTATTAGACCTTGCTAGTTAATCTATAAAAATGAGCAAAACACTTTTTTTCCCTCAAAGTTTAATAGGTTACTTGCATCATACTATGAAACACATAAGATAGTGAACAGTTTGAGAACAAATAGAGGAGAACTAAGCTTGTTTTGTGATTGTTTTATCCTGCTGAATAGTAGCTTTACATTTTAAACAGATACAAATACATAATAGCCTTGTTTACGGCACAGGAGTATCTTGAATCAATACCCATGCATTACAATTTACGTCTTTCATCAGATAATTTTGATCTATGATTTGTTCTGAGTGCCCTCTGCTGAAAACTAAAATGAAGTTGTTAATTATTTAGTACCCAAATGTATAATACCTACAAAATATATTAAAGTAGACAGTTGCAGACTGCACATTATTAAAAGATACAAGATTTTATTGAAATTTGAAAGGCTGTGAAGCAGGTACAGTATTTAAAAATAGCAATATTTACATTTTTGAGGGGTTTTTTTCACTTTTAATTGTATCCTCTTTCCTCTTTCTCTCCCTCCCTCTTTTTCAATATATATTATTATCTGTTACTATGTAACAATAGAAATTCAATGCATTTTATTGCAGCAATGGGCAACTCTCCATTACAGTTTAATCCAAACCTCATGGCAGTCAATAGAAGTATTTCTAATAACTTTAACAGGCTTTGGAATAAGTCCTAAAAAAATACTATATAATATAAAGCATCTATAAGCCATCTGAAGAAAATGAATAAACACACAACTTCTTATTGTCATATGACTACACAATGATCGGAGCCTATGAAAAGCAAGAATAATATGGAGTTAAAGTTTTCAAGCTGAGAAATGTTTTCCTATGAATGAAAATAAAAAGGCTATTCTAGCTGTTAGAAATAGTATTAAAATACCTTATCTAAAACACAAAGAACAAGCATGGCTTGATTAGAATAGTTGAGAACTGTTCATTTTTTGTAAAAAGGACTAGCAAGAGAATCTCAAGGTTACCAGATAATAAGTTTCAATCGCAAACACTTCCCTTTCATACTGTAGCGAAAATGCCAACTTACCTTTTATCGGTTCTAAATTAAGTAGCTTTTAATATTATCAGCCAATTTCCCTAAATCATTACCCACCTGCTACTACAACCATCATTAAACTGATGTCAATATCAAATCTCTGGGGCATGATTAACTTCCTTCTACCACGATTCTTTTATTTCATGACTCTTAACTATCTTTTAAACAATGCCCTTTCTCTGCTTTTTTTTTTTTCCTTACTAGTTGGACAAGCATGAGTTTTTCACTGAGAAGATGCACTGTTTGACACAGTCAGCATTTACTTGAATAAGAAACCCAGAAATGTGTTATTTTATCATTACTACTTCATTAATGCCCCTGGATCTGAGGGAAACCGTTCTGGTTGTTAATTCTCACCACTTTAGGAGCTGGCTGTCTCAAAGGCTACATCTTATATTCATATCAGTATTATTTCCTTCGCATCTGTTGAACAAGTAATATCCGGACCTATCTAGGCCTTGTGCCTGGCACATTTCTCAGATAGCTACATAGCTTCTTCATTAGATTTAATGGAGATTAGGATGGCCATCATAGAGGACAGTCTGGTTGTCCTTTGTCCTCTATTGAGGCAAAATATTATGCCTTCATGTCCTCTATTTTTCTCTTAAAGAGAAAAAAAGAGGACATAAAGGCATCAGGTTTCATATTAATAGAGGACAGGGTAGCAGAAAATCAGAATGTCCTCTATGATGGCCACCCTAATGGACATCTATCTGCTAATTTTCTATAAAATGCATCTTAAGTACAGGAGTTTCACTATCAGCCTCCACAGTGAACAACAATAGACAACAATGAATTTATGGCTTCATAATCTCTCTTACTACCTAGCTCACTGCTAAGAGGTTTCTAAGGTCTAAAGCAATGATTGTCAACCAGGGTCTGTGAGAACTGTTTAAGGGTGTTGCAGGGGGTTACACAATATTTACACTTTTAGGAATGCAAACACCTACATAAAATTCAAAAGATATATCCAAAGATGTCAAATAGGAATCCATTGCATCAAAAACATTTTGAGCTGCTGTGATCTTTCTTGATTCTTTACAACAGCAGAATTGCTTTGTTATTTTCCTATAGTCAAGAAAAAAGTGGAAGTTAAGAGATGGCATTTTCTGAGGGGTGCTTTGAGTCTTAAAAAGTTGAGAACCGCTGGTCTAGGAAAAAGGATATAGACTTCTTATTTTTGATGTCTTTAAATAATTGCATCCCTAGTTAGTTCAGATGTTTGTTCTTTTTATACCTACATTGCTTTCCCCCTTCTTAAAATTAAATCTGGCAATATACAGTCCAAGAGTTACCATTGTTTGGATAGGTTTCTCACAAAAGAGAGGACTCAGAATTAACCCTGATAGGCTACATCTACACATGAAATTACAGCAGAGCAATAAACTCTCTGACAGTACTATCTTACAGTGGAGTTAATTAATGTATTGTGCCCTAATACCAGTGCACATGCAGATGGTGGCAGTTTACTGTGGAACTAATTAGTCAACTCCGCAGTGAAGTGCAAGTGTAAATGCACTCCATGTCTGCGTTAAATATGCCTGCTTTACATTCAGCTATATGTTATGGGTCTTGGTCATGACCCTTTGTGTCATTCAGTCAGTCTAATGGACCTAGAAATTTATGGAACTCACCAGCTCCACTGTATCATCTCTCACTGCCTGGGAGATGTGGATTTGAACCCAGAATTCCAAACCTGCCTCCCATTTCCTTCTCACCACTATTTTATTATATAAAAGGTGGGCACTTATTCTACTTCCTAGTCCTCCAGCAGATGTTTTAAAAACAACATAGCCACAACTACATTTTGTAAGAGTCCCAATCTGTCAGTGGGTATATCTATATGTGCACTCTGCTGCACATTAGACTCATCTAATGTGCAGTAAAGCATCACCATCTACTCTTATGTAGCAATTACTGCATATTAAATTAATGTAAAGCACTGCTTCCTAGTACCAACAGATACAGGTACTAGCCAATGGTGCTTTACATTAATGCACCTGAATGCATATGTAAATGCTGACCCAGGAACAAATTGCTCCCAGTCAGCCCAGACAGCAGTGGATCACAACTGCTGCTCTGCTTAGCCCTGAGCTCTGGGGGGCAGGGTAGGAACTGTTCCCGGTTCTAGGGCCAGCCCCAAGTAGCAGGGAGCTCAGGGCCATGCGGGCAGAACAGGGCAGTGACAGCCCAGTGGTGGGGAGCTGTACTCCCTGCTCAGTGCCCCTGCGGGGGCTTGCCCTCACAAGGCCTGAGTGCCTTGGAGCATAGTGGCAGGGGAAGGTGGTGTTGCAGGGGAATGGGTTGCAGGCATTCAGTGCCAAGGGAGATCAAAGTTTGCCTGGATATCCTCACTTGATCCCCAGGAGCCAGGCAGCTGCAGCTGCCAGGGGGCTGCCTCCACTTCTGCCCAGCTGTTTCCTTTCACTCTACCTCCCGGGGTGAGGAATCCTAATTAGCATGCTCTAGCAGCCTCAGTGTCTTGTGTATTCAACATCTCTGTGCTTCAGAACGGTGGTGGGGGTGCTTTAACTAAAGCTCATTGAACAAGATTTCATTAAAGCTCCCCAGTCACCATTTTGAAGTATGGGACACTGAATACACCAGACGCTGTGGGCACTTTAATTAGAGCGGCTCCCAAGAGCCACTCTAATTAAAGCACCCTAAGTTCTCATTTGGATCTGGCCTTATAGCACTATTGGACTCCATATACTCCTGGCTGAAGTAATGTCCCCAGGAGCCTATAAACTGTTGGCACACTTTAAATCACTCTTTAAGCTACTCTAAAGTATACTTGAGACCTAGAAGCAGTTCCAAAAACAGGTCTGCAATTTGTTTCTTTGCAGCCTTCCTCCAGCTACATCCGTCAGACAGTGAATGTAGCTGAGACTCTGGTCTTATGTATTCTTGGGGGAATAGAGGGTTATTTAAGTTTGATCTGAGTGTTTTTTGTTCCTGTTGTGCTTTTAATGTAATGTTCTTAAGCTGCTCTCAGATAAATTGCAAAGATTTAACTTACCCCTCCAAGTTACTTTTAATCTTACATTCCTGAATTTTATCATATGTCAAAGCTATGTTTTAGGCTACAAAATGAAGTGATCCAAAAGATGTTACAGTCAGTTAACACTGCGGTAGTTAAAATCATCTTTTGTATTGTTTTCCCAGAATATTTATCAGCATCTTTAATCTTGATTAACATACTAGCCCCAAACTACTATGGAAAAAACTCTGATAAGAGTATTGTAATTGAATTACTAACACTTGTTACTACTACTACCACTAGTGAGTTTCCATTGATTCAGGCCTTTCTTAAGGGACTTGAAAACAGTCAGTGAGATATCATTTATGACCCTATCAGTTTTGCCTGATTAGTTGTTTGCAACATGAGTGAAATACATGCCATGACACAGTTTTCTAAAGGTATCTTAATTAGGTATTGGAAGGATTCTGCTGGTAGAAGTTAGGGAACCACATATTTTAGTGACAGGGCATGCAGTTAGACTAATAATAAAGCTTGGCTTTGCTTATGAAATGTTCTTGCAGCCTCTCATGGCTCACCCAGCGTTATTTATTCATGCAGCTTACTGATACATGCACAATAATCTCCTCTTCAGTGCTTGGAGTACCTATGATACCAGTTAAAAGTCATAAGTAATGAACATAAACAAAATAGTAAATCTAAATTTAAATAGCCCTAATGTAAGATAAGCTTAATAATCATCAGTATGTCATTGAATGATGTTCATTTTTGTCAAAATTACCAAATCACAGACATTTGGAGAGTTGGGTAGCAAGGCAAGTCCTGAATGGTCAACACATTTTTATCAATATGAACTGTTGTTTAGGTAAATTATACTACGTGCATCTACACAAGTTACTTATTATGGAGTTGCCTAATTAGCCTCACAGTAAAGCA
>NW_017729022.1:79526981-79540054 GCF_001723915.1 Gavialis gangeticus
AGGCCTGAATGGTCAACACATTTTTATCAATATGAACTGTTGTTTAGGTAAATTATACTACGTGCATCTACACAAGTTACTTATTATGGAGTTGCCTAATTAGCCTCACAGTAAAGCATCATTGTCTATATGAGCAGTGTTATTAGGCCAGAGTAAATTAATTAATGCCACCATAGAATAGTACTGCAGAACACAAGCACTATTCAATGGTGGAGTTATTTACTCCACTACAACTTATGTGCAGATGGTGCCTGGGGCTGACTGAGCCATGAGGATGCTACAGTGCAGGGCTGTCTGCTGGCTAACCCTGCACTGTAGTAGTATTTTGCCCCAGCCAACATATTGAGTGGGGCAGAGCAGCTCCAGTCTGGCAGCCTGACCCCCAGGGTCCTCTACCAGCTGGGGCTGTGCCACCTGGTTCAACGTGCTGCCATCTTGGGCACATGTGAAGATGCTGCACCCAGGAACAATAAACACTGGTGCAAACTGCACCAGAGTTTACTGAGTTGAGTTAATATTCACTTGTAGATGTACCCACTGAGATGCAAATGCACAGATAAGCAGCCATCCCTTACAGCACCATGCCACTAGGTGGCAGAAAATAGCTACTAGCCTCTTTTTGCCTTCAGTATGATTATCCCAAGGCAGAAGCACTTAAACATCACATACACCAATATAACATACACTAGTTTAGTTTTAACCCTTATTCCCTCAAAGGTAATTCTATATCAGATTGCGTAGTTACTCCAGAGTAAAGTTTACATTGTTTGTCCAATCTTTTTTTTTTTATCCCAGTCCATACACTGATTATACTACTATCAATGTGTCATCTGTCCAAGCCCTTAATCAGGGTTCATTTGTCATTTGCAAGTTATAAAACTCCATAAGGAGGGACTCTGGGAGGAATTCTGATTCTCAGAACTCCCAATATATAGGTAGAAGGGAAGGCATTTCTCTACAGGGGGTAAAGCACACTTTTGCCATGGCACCAGGCTCTTCTTTTCTGGGAAGGGGGGCGTAGAAGAGGATCTGAGCCATAGCCTCATTTCCTCCTTGTTATGCCCTGTTGGGGTGCTGTGCACACATGCACACATTCCCTGCCAGCTGGTTATTAGTGGGAAATCGAGTGACGGACATAGCAGTCAGTTAACTGGCCCTGGTGAGGTACTAGAACATTGTTGCGTGTGTGCCTGGTGTGTGTTTTATCTCTCTGTATGTTAACTCCAGGGGGAACTCTGGGGGAAAATATGTCAATTATTGTAAAATTGATGCTGGGACAGTTAGAATTACTGGATCTTATTTTTTCACTTTAATGGTGCATTAAATTACCAAAATTAGATAACAATTAAGTCTCTTTTTTTTTTATCTAACAGTGATTTACCATGGCCTATTAGGAAGGTTGGCGCTGCTTGTCAAACTATCCCAGAATCTGCAAATGATATATTACTTCATGTGTGAACAATTCTTAAGGTCTCACGGTCCAGCAAAATTATTATGCAGCCATTCTTAAGTACAAATAGCCTGAGCACAATAAAGAGAAACTGATTAATTTTTAGTAAAATAATAGCTTTGGTGAAAGACAGCTGAGGAGTGCTGAAGAGCACCACATTTCATCTCCAGTTTTCAGCCTACCAATGAACACCCCACCATCCTCCACCCTGCCTCCCTACCCTGAAGATGGCATTCAAGTCAAATGACACTGTACCCATCTAACCCAAGCCTAAATTTGGCAGTAAGTTATGCAGGGCTCCAAACTAAAGGTGGCAGAAATCATTTGAAGATCATGACAATGGAATAGAACAGTGTCACAGGATAAAGGTCTTCCACTGCACTGCAAATGCTGAAATGAATCTCATTATCAAAAATAAATGTTGAGGCAAAAGAGATGTATTTTTAACATGCAGGACTATAATCTTTTGACAATGTTCAGTTGTAATTATATATTTCTATTGTGAAGAACTAAGTGATTGATAGAGATTTAATAACTGTGTTCAGAAGATATTCATGGGGCAGACAAGCAATTATTTAGTGAATGAGAATTTGATCCATTTTATTCTGATTATCTTAGATGCCTTCTTCATATGCTGTAGCCAAACAAAACAGTTTATTAAAATTAATGTTTATTTGTTCTCTTGGCTTAATTATACTATTGTGAATTAGCTCAGTGAGTTTGACAATGTGATCTAAACAAAAAGGTCTAAATATATACCCATTGAATTCATTATGGGCAGAAGGCAACAGGATTCATCTAAATGGGTTTCTGGATGAAACATTTCGGAAGCCAAAAAAGCAGAACAAAAACATGGGATAAGTGCCAGGTGAAATAGTTCTGGACTGGATGTAGTTGTATTGTTTTAGCTTTTCGAAGAAAATAAGAAACTTCCCCTCTGCAGTCTTCTCATGTCATGTCACACACGAGCATACATGTATTAGATGCTGATGGATCAGATTGGCCATTATAGGCTGGGTACTTTGCTTTGCTCTAGTGATGCAAAACAAGCTGTACACCTAACTTCACCCAGGTTCCTGGCTTCTTTTGTATCATCAGAGTACTCAGAGGACACTGGGGGATCCGGCCTTGACATCTCATGGGAAGACTTTGAAACACCATTTTTATTATTCTTTTTACTGAATTTTTCAAGTACATGTATTTCCCAAATCACAGCATTACACCTCTTATCTGTAGCTGAAAAAGCTTCTGTAGTGTCAGGCATAATTTCTTTTCACAATAAATGAAAGGAAGGTGAGAGAAAGGAGGAGAGGCAAAGGAAACAAAAGAGGAACCAGCATTGTTATCCTACTTCTTGTTAAAATAATGCATCCTTTTAAGGCCACGATTTCATACACACATGCTTGGATTTACTGTTTTTGTGGTTGTTAAACAGCTGTTAAGACGTTTTAGAAGAGAGATTGTATAGGAACAGCTTGTCCAACTTACTCTGAGAACTCAAGCAAGGGGATATTCCTACCCAGGGCTTCTTGGATCTTAAGAACCTTTGTTTGAAGAAAGGCTCACCAAGTGGGGGCAGTCAACATTAAAGAAAATCTTCCAAAATCCTCCTGCCTCCCCAAAAGATTAGATCTCTTGTCACCACAATATAGGAATTGCTGTTGTCTTACTAAGTTCAGTAGGCTCTTCATACCTGTTCCTTATACAGAAATAGCTATATCTCCTAGGGCAAGACCGTTAGAGCTATTTATCGCTGAAAGCCCTTACCCATTGCTTCTGTCTTTTTTATGATTGGAACCTAAGGATTCCAAATCTTGGTCTTGCCTGACCAATCTCACCTCCTTCAATGACCAGGTGATATATCACCCGGACAAGGCAGTTGAGATTGACGTCATATATCTGGACTTAAAAAAAGCCTTTGATCTGGTGTCCCTTGATCTCCACATGGAAAAATTGGCCAACTGTGGCATCAGCTACATCACAGTCTGACAGCTGGGGAATTGGCTCTGAGGTCAGGTCCAGAGAATGGTAATCGACAGAGTGAATCATCGTGGTGCTTCATGACCAGTGGGGTCCCCCAAGGCTCCATCCTTGGACCTATACTCTTTAACATCTTTATTAACAATGTGGACATTAGTGTCAGAAGTGGACTGGCCAAGTTCACCAATGACACCAATCTTTGGGGTAAATTGTCCACACCTGAGGATAGGCTGGTGATCCAGGCCAACCTTGACAGGCTTAGAAAATGGGAGGATAAAAACCTGATGACATTCAATACAGAAAAAATGCAAGGTACTCCACCTCAGGGAGGAAAAAATCCCACATCACGCTTATAGGCTTGGCAGTGTTATGCTCACTAGCACCATGGCCGAAAGGGACTTGGAGGAATGATTTACCACAAGATGAACATGAACCACCAATGAGATGTCACAGTTGGTAAAGCAAACAAAACTCTGGCCTACATCCATAGATGCTTCTCAAGAATATCTCACAATGTCATCCTCCTGCTGTACTCGGCTTTGGTGAGGCCACAGCTGGAGTACTGCATCCAATTCTGGGCTCCACAATTTTAAAAGGATGTGGAAAAGCTTAAGAGAGTCCAGAGGAGAGCCACACGCATGATCAGAGGGCAAGAGAACAGGCCTTATGATGAAAGGCTGAGAGCCATGGGACTCTTGAGCCTGGAAAAAAGCAGGCTCAGAGGTGACCCAGTGGCTGCCTATAGGTATATAAGGGGCGTGCATCAGGATCTGGGGAAATGCTTGTTCACCAGAATGCCCCAAGGGATGTCTAGGTCAAATGGTCACAAACTCCTCCAAGACCGTTTTAGGCTGGACGTAAGGAAAATCTTCTTTACTGTCCGAGCCCCCAAGGCCAGGGAATAGACTGCTTCCGGAGGTGGTGCAAGCATCTACCCTAGACTCTTTTAAGAAACATTTGGATGTCTATCTTGTTGGGATCCTTTAACCCTAGCTGACTTCCTGCCTCTGGGGCAGGGGGCTGGACTCGATCTTCTGAGGTCCCTTCCAGCCCTAATATCTATAAAATCTATGAAGTACTTCTTGACTTCAGGTAACAATATGTTGCATTTATGTATCATTAGGACCTGGTTTAAGTTGCAGGCCCAGCTCACTAAAATAAAGGCCCACTTGTGCCAGGGGCTGCAATTTTTGTGCCCAGATCATGGCAACTCACCTCCCCCTCCCCCCGGCCCACACACATGCACACACCCTGATTGGCTGAGAGGGCAGGTTTAGGGCCAGGTTTAATTGCAGCAGCAAAGTCCTTGCTCCCAAGGCCTCTTATGGCTGTAGCAGCAAAAGCCTCGCAGCCCAGGGGAAAGGGGGAGGGGGAAAGGGTTGCAAAAGGGTTAGGGGTAGAGAAGAGCTTGGGAATGGGTAGGGGCAGAGATGTTTCCTCCTCTGGCTGGGAAGACTGGGGCATGGGGGGTTGGGGGCACTTTGGGACTGCCTTGGCAGACAGGCCTGGAGCCAGGTAGGGGAGGGGCCATTTGCTCCTTTGCATGTGTGTTCTCTCCACCCACAACAACCACCAGTGCCCCATAATATAATATGAATTATATCTTCTGCTGTTTCTATACAATTAATCCTAAGCAATTCTATCATTTCCTAAGCTTCCATCAATTCTTATCTGTTATAAGTATTTTAAAGCAATGTTTCTGGACCAACATAAATATTATGTGGTTCTAGCTCCACAGTGACTTCAGTTGTGTGTAACAGTCCTATTGTACCGGCATTGTTGCCTATCCTAATTCAATTCAAAACAGAATATTAACTGGACTAAATTATTTAACATTAATTACAGTTGTAGATACATGGATAAGGCCAGCATCATTTTATACAAAATATGCATAGTTTTCTACTATATGTATTTTTATTAAGGCTGAATCTGGAGGTATCGACCTAAAGTAGCGACTTTGTGCTAATCACTGTACAAAGACGGAGAGCGCATCTACATGAGATGCTAAACGCACAGCAGACTCATTCTGCTGTACATTAATGTGTCACGGCAAAACCAGTGCTAATGCATTAATGCACAGTAGAATTAGTCTTGTTCATATTAGCATCACAAAAAGGCTGTGTATTATTTAAGGTATTAAGCTTAATGTGCAGCAACAATGGCACATTAGTGCACATGTAGATGCACCCAATGTAATCGGTTAGTAAAAAAATTCAAAATTAGACATTTGATTTTTTTGGTGAAAAAATTGTAAAATGTATTATGGATAGCCGTCAATAAATCAGAGTTCATAGACCAGAAAGACAGAGGGGAGAAAAGAGAGACAAGTTATTATACTCATTTTAAAGAGGCACTGAGAAATCCAGTGACCTGCATAAATCACCAAGAAAGTCTTTGCTGGGGTTGACAGTTAAGTACAGATTCCCTGAATTTGCTTCAAACCTTAAGCCAAACTGGGGTTCCTCTCAGGATACAAAGTAAATGTCTAGAGGATGCATTAGAAACAAATGAAAAGCAAAAAAGAAAAGGAAAATATAAATAGTAGGATGGGAACAACAATTAAAAACAAACAACTCTACAGTGTTTACAACCTCTCATTGAAAAGGTTAGTACACAGTTCCAGCAGTATAAAGTATGGGTTTTTAACTATCCAAAGTAAGAAATCATAGAGGCATGCAACAGCATGACAAAGTTAAAAAGGTGTATGTGACTGAAAGCATTCTGAGAACTATTGGCATGGACAGATGATTACTCTCTTACTCACCAAGGCAGTTCTAAGTATACAGAGAATCTCATGACCAGTTCCAACATTCAAAGCTCTCTGACCTCAAAGCAAAGTAAAACAGTTATTTCTTGATGTCAGAACAAAGAAGGGTATCATGATCTTGTGCATCAGATCCAATTCTGGCCAAAGAGACCTCATCTTTATTCCATGATACTGAAAAAGAGGAAATGAATGAAAGAAACATTCCTGTATCCTAGTGCCATACTGTGTTGTCATTGCAGACACCATTACACTGGTCATAGCACACTTTGCTCAAACTTTTCAAGTTAGTAATGCTTAGCTTTAACACTCTAGATTGCTTAACTACCATAATGTGTGTAAAACAATTTTTTATTATTATTGGAGTGAAAGGCATTCAAAATTAGAGGGTTAAAATGTTCAGCCAAACTAAAGCAACATTTACTGCTTTCAAATGCATTGCACTATATATTCTAAAATCAAGTTTAAGAGACAACATTTTGTACATTTCCAAACAATGGAAGTTTTTTAAACTGGGTTTTAGAAACAGAGCAGCGGTTAGCAACATTTTCAGCCAACAGGTTGAAACAATACAGCTTCAGTCCAAGATGTGCTAGCACTAGGACCCAGCTACTGGCACTACCTCTTCTGCTTCTTTTGCTGAACACCTGTCCAGGGCACCAGGAAAGCACCCAGCCAAAGCAGGGGTTAAGCCCACTGCCACCAAAATCCCCTGGCTCTAAACTGAATCTTGCCTATAGGCATTAGGTTGCCAACAACTGGCTTAGAGAATTTGGTGTCCAAGCACTCAGGCACATAACTCCCAAAGGCCCTTTGAAAATCTCAACCTTTATAGTCTTTTAAAACACCTTTTTAAATTGATGTGTGCACTCTATACACATAGTGATGAACAACATTATTATAGTAATGTCTAGGGCTCCATCATCCTAGATGCAACATATATATATAGTAAGTGACCCTACCACAAAGAGCTTATATTCTAAATAAGCAGACATACAAAGAGCAAGAGAAAGGAAATATTTTTGCCTCATCATATGGCCGAGAACCTGGCACACGTAATGAAAATCTGGTACCACTGAATTCAATGGAATAGCTGCTGGTGGCTTGAGTTAGGAAAAGATTGTGTGACATGCCCAAGGCCACACAAAGTCTGTGGCAGAGCGCAGAATTGAATTTGGAGATCCTGCATCTCCGACAAAGTTTAAGAGTGAGGGCCAGACCCAAGGAAGAGTCTGGTTCTCCCCAAATTAAATGTCTAGACCCTAAAGTGGAATACAATGCCTAGGATTAGGCACCTGAACTCCCAATACAGTGCCTGTGGAGAGTTAAAAAATGTCTCAGAAGGGTGATCCAAAAAACCTTTCACAGTGCATGAGGAATTGTATGGAGCCAAACAACAGGAAAATACAAGCACAGGGGTCAGTCTAAAATTCTATTCCACTTAGAGCTTAAGCTGAGTCAGGGCTGGACAAGGAAGGCAGCTCCATTCACTTAGCATCTAGGGCTGAGGGTCCTTTTCTCAAAGTAGGTGTCCTTTGAAAAGAATGTGCAGGGCTCCCAGGTTTTCAAACACTGCTGAAGAAAAAGGAGGCAGTGGTGGTGTCTGCTGGCCTTGAATATAACAGTCTCAAGATTACAACACTTGCTCAAGCAGACGGAGACTGTGGCCCTAGGATCTCCTCAACCGAAGAGTACTCCAACTTATCTCTGCCACTTCCCAAGATAGTGCCCTAACCCTATAAACTAATCTGAGTGGGGGCATCATCCCTCCCTCCTACTGAAACTGGGCTACTGCTCCTAACGGAGTGCAGAAGTGACTGAGGACAGGAGGAATGCATGAAAGAGGGAATCTATGTTGTCTAACGAGGTGGGCAGTCCCCCTAAAAAAATGGAGCCCTGGATTCTGCTTCTAATGCTGTACATGTACTTTATCCCATGATTATTTAATGCAAATAACATTAGGAACAGAACGCAGGGCTCTCTCCTTACCAAGGAGTGGCCTTCTTATAGAGCTACAGAGCAATTCCCCACCTTACATGCTCATGTTGTAGAGCCATGACCCTTCCATACAGTGGCCAAGCTTTAACAGGAAGGGTAGAGGGTACACTCACTTTTCCAGGAAGTGGTAAATATAGGTCCAAACCCTCTCAAGCTGAGCAGAAAACAGAATCCATGTCTCCTACTTCCTGGGAAAGTGGCCTAACCAGTAGGCTGTTGAGCAAAAACTGCATGGCTTTGTCCACCTCCAGGCAATTCAGATCCTGAGATGATGGCAGGCTGGAGTTCACAAACACCCCTGTATGTAGGATTCCTATTAGCTGCCTTTAAACAACTCTCTGCTCAGTGCATATGTGCTCTAGGGGTGGTCCACCGTCCACCCTGGGTAATTAGGATGACTCTGGAGGTGAGATGCCTTTTTCTGGGAGATCAGACACAAAGACTCATATATCTAATATGCAAAATACAATATAGGCCTATGTTGCTCTGGTCTTCCCTCAGTGCATATATTTTTAGTAAGGGTTATGCATGTGGCTCAGAGGGAAACTGAGTCCTTAATTATTAACCAGTGACATGGGACTGAATTTTGAATACGGGCCCATAAATGTTACATGAACCATCAACAAGCTGATAATTATTCCTATTTTGAAGTATGAGGGGTATTAGTTTTCTTCACTTGGAATGAAATACGTACAGAAGGTTTTCATCTCTAACAAGATTATTTTCATAAATTAATCATACTTATACATGTTTATATGAAAGATTAATGGAATTTCATTTAAGACTGCACAGCTCTTTCACCTGACTTTTTTTCTAGGAATCTTAACATTTTACCTGTGTTTTGGAAAAGTATTTAAACAGAATTCTGACACATCATTCTGCAGAAATGTATTGGACAGGATAACATTGTATAAAAGCATCTGTTACTTTTTAAAAATGACCATACATAGAAAAGTAAAGGCATATAGGCAACATAACATTTTCTGTGGTTCCTATAGTTTGTTTGTTAAGTAAAGGATTTAAATTTATTACAAATAAATATGTATGAATTCATAAATGTATAAGCTTTCATGACCACATAATTGTTTTACATACCTTATTCGTACCCTCAATATCTGAACTACAAAATCAGAATTTAAGATATTAAAAATATATCTTTAATATTGTATCAATTTATGTACCTGGATACACTCTGCTTCTCGCATTTGTTAGAAAACAATTACAAATTAACTTTAGGGTTGCAGATGAAAAATTTCAGATCAGAAAAATTCACGATGAGCAAGTAAACTTTTCTTGCTTATGAAACAGAAACATCCTAGTAGCAGACTAGAGCAGACTAGTGGCAGTTTAGTTAAACTAATTGCTAGCAGAATTATTTTCAAACTACGCCTGCTGGATAATGCTTAGCATTGAAAACCTTCAAAGAGTGCATATTTCTATAATGATACAAAACCGTGCCATGATTTCAAGAATTACATTATCAGTCTTAAGCCTAATTTTGTGTAAACAATGAGTATTTGTTTAAAATATCTAGACCATAACCGAGAATGAAGCTGTGGGCTTGACTTTGTAAAGTAACCACAAATATACAAACTTTTAAGAACATGTAACTGCTGTGAGATTAAATTGTTTAGTAACTACAGTTTTAAGGTTATTCATATCTTTACAAATTAAAGGATTAGTTCAAATCACTAGTTTGAAATTATGTCATATAAAGCCATATCTGATGCCATGATTTGCTCAATTGGCATTGCTGTATAAAATCTGATATGCAAGGTTATACTTTGCAGGTCTTTTAAAGAAATGAAAGTTCCAGGAAATTACTAAGCATAAATTCAGCATGTTTAACCAAGTGTGAACCGAAAACCAAGAAGTTTCATATCAAACACAACCAGAAAAGTTCCTTTCTGTTCTTTCCAGGTTGTGTGAATATTAAAGCTTGCCTTCATATGGTGAAGTAGAACCTGTATTAATGGAAAGAAGCAGATTTCTCAGAAAGGCTCTGATACAAAAACCGTTGGAAAGCACCCACTGACTGCTCAGTTTTGCAGAACATCCTCAAGAGTCCATCAAGTTACACTTACTTCCTTGTGTGTTCTCTGCAAGTCCCACAGTGTCATAAAAAACATTAAAAAATTAACAAGCCTGAATCCATTTATAAAATGCTATGCCTGTAAAATGCCATGCCTGCTACACCAATATAATGTACATTTGAATATAAGACAACATACCTTTAATTTAACATATTATAATTCAATACACTATATATAATTTAATAGAATATATTTGACTATAACATAATATACATTTATTATATTTGAATGTAATACAGTATACTTGCATATAGTATACATTCACTGTTTTAATATAATATAATGCATTCAAATATAATATAATATATGCTCATTATATTTGAATATAATATATTTGAATGCACAATAATATACATCCATTATATCTGAATGCTATATATAATAAATTTGAATATAATATAATATACATTCATTATATTTGAACATAATGTAATAAATGTGAATGCAATATAATATACATTCATTATATTTGAATATAATGCATTTGAATACAATATATGCTCATTATATTTGAATATAATATATTTGAACGCAAAATAATAAACGTCCATTATATCTGAATGTTATATATAATACATCTGAATATAATATACATTCATTTTATTTGAACATAATGTAATAAATGTGAATGCAATCTAATATACATTCATCATATTTGAATATAATACATTTGAATACAATCTAATATACGTTCATCATATTTGAATATAATATAATATACATTCATTATGTTTCAATATAATATAAGATACCCTATAATGTACTCTCTCTATATACCCTATAAAATACCCAAATTATACTTGAATATAATATAATATACCAATATAATATCCATTTGAACAGGTGCTCCTTTCTTGGAGCAATACAGCTAACTTATGGCCGGGAGAGCAGCCTGCTCCTCTCCCAAGCAGTCTTTTCTGCAGATGCCTGAGACCAAACAGGATCCCCGGGGTTTTCAACAATGCTCTCCTCCCAAATCCAGAAAGGGATTTTCTTTCCCTTGGGAAGAAGTAGAGCCCCCAGCCCCTCCCCCCCGCAGCAGCTTGGAGTGGGAGAAAGGCTGAACTGGACACGGGGTGGGACAGCGGCAGCGTGGGGCACCGAGGAGGCTCAGAGGACTCAGTGGCACCGCTGTCTCTCTGCTCGGCCGCCTCCAGCCTCCCATAAAAGCACATGAAGAAGCCTGCACCCATTCATAACAAGCGACGCCTGTCAGGCGGGGCGGCGACCAGGACCCCGCGCTGCCGCCACCTGTGTGCCTCCCGAGCACCCGCGCTGCGCTGCCATTGGGCGAGCCGCCGGCCGGAGCCCGCCAGGCACCAACGGCGTTGCTAAGTGGATGCTGATTTTTTCCCTCCTTTTCCTTCCCCCCCGCCCCACCCCCCTTCCCATCCTTCTGCTGCCGAGACTCTTTGATTCACTTGCAACGTGTCAATTGCACTGATCTCCCTCTGCTCGTCCCCCTCCAGCGGCCTCCCCACCTCTCTCTCTCCTTTGCAGGCATGGGGATTTGGTAGCTGGGTAGTATTTTAGCAGCCTGCACAGCATCAACATCCTTCCCGGGCAAGCGATGGCTTAGAGGAGAGGGGGAAGGCAGGAGAAGAAGATGAGCTTCCACAAGGAGGACGGTGTGGGGAGCCTGTGCCACAAGGCGCTGCAGATCATCTCCGAGCTGTGCCTGGGGGGGCAAGTGGAGTGGGAGAAGTGCTCAGGCATCTTCCCTCTGGAGACCACCAAACAAGGTATAGGCACCACAGGTAAAGTGACCTCTCTCTCTGCCTGCTCTCCTCCCCTCGCCGCTACTCCTTGCTGCCTCCGGGCTTGCGCTTCTTCCCGCCGCCCCTGCTTGCCCCAGTCCCTGTCCTCCTGCTCCTGCCTCTTCCCTTCCCGGAGCAAGAGAGAGGGGGTGAATTAAAAAAAAAGCGAGTGGGACGCTTGATCTACTAATAGCAGCTGCAACAGGTTGTGTGGGCGTTTGGGAAGTTGAACTTTTTCCTTTCCCTTTGCTATGTAGGTGGCAGAGGAGGGGGGAGATGGAGAAACCGCCTTTTAAAATAACCAGAAAAGCAGCTCTCTATGCAACAAGTGCCCGGGACAGGACTTACGCGAGCCAACACTGCTGCTGCTGCCACCTAAGAGTCATAGATAGATAGATAGATAGATAGATAGATAGATAGATAGATAGATGTTCCAAAACCTCTGTGTGTGAAGAAAGAAACAAACAAACGAAAGAGAGAAAGAAATGAACGAAGCAAGGAAGGAAAGAAAATGATGGCTGGATGGATGGATAGAAGTTCAAAAACCTGTATGTATAGATAGATAGGATCTGCTTTATGATATATAATACAAGCACAGGAGCTCGTCTAACATTTAGACATGTCTGTACGTATATGATACATATATAGCATAAAGCAGAGTGACAGAAAGATCTAAGCAGTGCAAAAGAAATGCTGTTGTGCTTCTGCACCTTTTGCTGACTTATAAAGAACTGGAGACAGGGAATGAGAAGGGTTGAAGGAGCCTGTTGCTGAATGGGGGCAGGAGGCTGGAAGAAAAGAGGGTGAGAAATAAAGAGAAAAAGGGGGGAGGTGAGGAGGCAAGAGATAGAGGAAAGGGTGGAAATCATCTCCAAACTGAAAGCCCAACAGTTGCTTGGATGCATTCCTCCTCCCTGCCCCCATGCTCAAATGCATCTTTCTTTGTTTTCTAAAGAGGATCTGATCTTATCTGTCATGAAGGTTTCCTTTGATTTAGGCTGGGAAGCAATCTTCTTCCTTCTGTGTGTTGC
>NW_017729022.1:79540249-79541272 GCF_001723915.1 Gavialis gangeticus
GGGGGGGGGGGCGGGGGCAAGAAATTCCTGATGATTTTTGTTCTAAACAATGGTTAATCAGGTATATTTCCGGGTCAGCTTGCAGCTGTTATTTAGCTCCAGTCACTGTACTGGCCCTTCATTTTCTTTGCAATTGTGTGGAGCCCCACACACAGCAACCAAGGCAGCAGGTTGCATGTGAAGTGGTAGCAGAAATGGCTCCAGGTCTGACAGAGGGAGGGGGAGAAAGCGGGCAGCTGCCCTGTTCAGGGAGCAGAGGGAAAAACTTCTCTGAGAAAGGGTACCTCATCCTGCAGTTCCTAGGAGGGAAAACACTGTGGGGAGGGGGTCCCAGCCCAACCCATGTCTCTCTAACTTGGAGTGCAGCCAGGCTGTCTCAAAATAATGCCCCCCACATTTGCAGAGGGGTCTAACTGATGGCACCAAGCAGTAAGGCTTTCCCAGATCAGGGGCATCTTCTGAATGGAGAGAGACATCCTTGAAATAAATCATCCCCTACTTTTAATCCGATATGATCTCACCTGACCCCTGTGCACCAGAGCTGTAGATCCAGTGGGACCTTTTGATTCAATCTGCTAGAGAATTTATATAAGAAAACTTGGGGAGGGAAATAAGGGGATGGATTTAAATCCATCAGAGTTGGCAGGACTCAACCTGGGACTGAATTACAGTGCTGGAGTTGATCACTTTTATTGCTGGGACCTAAAACACCTCTGACCTGGGCAGCTCTATGCACTTACAATCCAGGGCTGGATTAATTCGGCTCTTCCCAGGAATTTGGGCACAGTTTGGGAGGAGTTGATTGCCACCTTTGCCAGCCCATCTTTGGTGCTTTATTCTGAGACTGATCTGGAGAGTCCATGAGATTCATGCTGCCAGACTTCTACCACCTAGGAGGTGATAGATAGATAGACCAGACTTCTACCACCTAGGAGGTGACAGATAGATAGATAGATGTTCTAAAGCGTGTGTGTGTGTGTGTGTGTGTGTGTGTGTGTGTGTGTGTGTGTGTGTGTGTGTGTG
>NW_017729022.1:79546272-79553749 GCF_001723915.1 Gavialis gangeticus
GTGTGTGTGTGTGTGTGTGTGTGTGTGTGTGTGTGTGTGTGTGTGTGGTGTCTTTAGCAAAGACTCTAGTTACATTAGGGATGCAGAATAACAGGCTGGCAGTTAAGGAATCCTTATGAAAAGCACCAGGTCTATCTAGAGTGGAAATATCTCACCTCAGGGGGCTGCTGCTGCTGCTGGTGTTTTCTTTCCCTTGAAGCCCAAAGATTTTAGTCTGTGTTGCAACAGGCACAAAGTTCAGTTCCATGCTATCGAGTGGTCCCAGCTCAGAACTTCTGCTCCTGGTGTCTTCCTAAAAGACAGGCGATCTAATTCATGTCCAAACCTGTTAACAATAACCAGTATCACCCCGGGGAAAAAACTCACATCACCACCACCATCCGGTCCTCTTGCCTAGACGAAAAGGGGAATTTGCAAATCACTACTTCTCTCCATAAAGAAATTAATAGACCTTTGATCATATCCCCACTAGTGGGCACCTCTGAAACCCTTGTGCATGATTTTACATGAACCCAGATGGAAGGACTGGAGTCTGCTGCTCCTGAAGATAATAGCACTAGTCCCATTGTTTCCAAGGGGAATACAATCCGGACCACTTTGCAGAGATGGGAATTATGTGGATCTTTTAAATCTAAGCAGTGTGGGTCTGGAGGCAGGTGGGGTGTCAGATGATATGGTTTGTGCTATAAATTGTATGTATAGAAATGTTGTTAGAGGTGGTACTTGATTGTTATTAGGTTGAGATCCCAGGAGCATATTTGTAAAAATTAAATATAAGCACTTAACATATTAATTCTAATCAAGCAATATTAATCATTTTGGTCCAGATGGTATCAGATGAAATAGGGATGTAATTAAAGTGGAGATCTTCAAAACCTTACTTAGAGCGAGGTTGTTTTCTTACTATGATATCTGAAGAGCACTGTATATTGATTCCCCAGAGAGCCATCATTCATCTTATTAAACGCACACAAAGGTTTTAATATAGATTAATTAGATGTGAAAGGGTCACAGTTACTCTCCAAGGTACTGATAAAACAAGTTTTTTATGCTCAGCAATGTAACACATTGGGTACCTGTATTGTTATTAAACTGTATATTGTTACAGTTGTTTCTTCTTGGGGGCATTTTCTCAGAACCAGTCAATATAGTGTGTTCGGAATCATCAGCCAACTTGCTACTGTTTGACAGAAAGACACTGAATTTTTATACACAGGTTCTTTTAATTTGTATGGGTTCCTATTCATTGGCATGGAGCAAATATATGTCACAAAGTGAAAGATATTCAGGTAGAAACATAAAATGGCTTGCTCATAGGATTCTAAGTAGTATGTTTTCTATAACTGTTTTTGATTATTGAGAAAGAATACTAGATGTCTCAAATCTTCTCTTTGGGAAATATTTGTTAGCATATTTAACTTTACTTTGGGAAATACAATGTACCTAGTTCACCTATTTTATCATTTAATAATCTGGAGTTTTTTTGGAATCTTTACATGGAAAGCAATGAAAATACAGATGTTTTTATGAGTGTAATTTTCCTTATTTCTTACTAATATGCCATATGCCATAGTACGTCTCTCTCTCTCGCAGTCCCAGTTTAAAAAAAGAAAAAAAGTCTCAGCTATGTTCCATTAGTACTCAAAATGAACTTCAAAACCTCTAAATTTTCCTGAAATTGAATTCTAATTTTCCAACCAGCTCTAGTCATAACAAAGTTAATAAGTACCCTTCATTATGTCCTATGGTACTTTCTATAATAGAGGGCTGTCAATACCACCATTGGTACCAAGTAACTGCTTGCTGAATAAAGTACTTCTCAGCATGAGGAAGAAGAGTAGCTAAATCTCACCACAGGTTGTTATGACTCTTAAAAAACAGCCTTTTAGATCATATTAGTAAAGTCACATCAGTGAATCACTATGGGATTGGAGAAAGAAGCAGTCTATTCCAAAGTGGGGAAATAAGAAAAATGTGATTTTCAAAGAGTGGCAAGCTTTTTCTATACGCTTGTATACTCTTATAAAAGTATCAGTGTTCATTACAAGTATTATCAGTTATATTTCAAGAAGATTAAAGTAATTCATGTTTTGAAAACAACCACATCTCTGCAAACAGGGCAGTTAGATTCCTTAATTGTAGAAGGCATCAAATGGAGATATTGAACATTGCGTGTACAACCTGAGTTTTTGTTTTATGTTTAATATGGTGCCTATTACTTAAGAGTCACCATAGAAATTAAAACCTTTATTCAGTTTACCTATTATGACTGTTCTTATACTTGGAAACCAGTGGTATTTACGATGGTTTCTTCTTGAATTATTGCATTTGACCAAACACTTCTATCAAGATACCATTTTCTTTGAAAGACAGAATATGAATCTGCATTAGTTAGGGTGATGTCCATGAGTCTTGAAAGAAGCATTTGAATTTATTTGCGAATACTTTTCCTCCTCATAGTATTGCCATCAAATAATAGCTCTCAACTACCTTTACACTCAGATTAAATGAAAAATTATCTCATTAATTAAACACTGCTAGCAAGCATAATTCAATATTTACTGACAACAGAAAATAAACACCAACACACATTAGTTGCTAATACTTGACAATATTTTAATATCTAAATACTTAAACATTTAAACACCAGCATGCACATTCACAAGGGTATTATGTGCTAAAAAATGTAATTACAGTTTTCAAGCATGCTTCTAGAAATGTGGCCATTAAAAGTTAAACAGATGGTCTCTTCAATTCTTCATAAGCATGGATAAATCTTATTAATGCTTATGGACAATGTTGACCTTTTCAGAGGTGCTGGACACCATAGCTCTCATTGGCTTCCATTGGAATGATTAGGACTCTGTTTTCATTCTGAGAATGAAGACATACCTATTTTTTGTTTTCCTGTAACAATCCTGAATGGTTGATCTCAGTATAGAAACAAGCATTTGATTTGAGGTGCTGTATGGTACAGTGATTTTCTGTTGTGGATGCAGAATATGAAGGAAGACTCCACTGCTTGTCACCTCACGCATATGCAGTAGTATCCCTCCCTCGTCTTACTCCATGGTAAGTGGCTGTTGGATGGCCACAGCTACAGATTTCTTTTGGCTTCTGCTCCCAAAACATGATGCACAGAGAACTTGATACATAGAATGCAGAAGTTCCCCAACCACTTCCCCTTCACAGTGGAACTTCATCAGTCTCTCAGCATCTGGATCATTTAGCAGCTGTGATGGAAAGGTCTGCCCTTGCCCCCCCTCAGTCATATTTTTGCATGGAAGAGAGAAAAACTTCATTAAGTTTACAGAAGCCATTCAAATTGATAGGGAGACTTTCTACTTTCTTTGTCAAGTAAGAAAGATGTGAGGCAGCATTAAGAAGAGAAGAGAAAATAATTATGGCTATGTATATAATGATGGCATGTCCTTAGTTTGAATATTATGTTCAATTTGGTCGCTGTGGGTACATCTACACATGAAATTAATTCAATGCAATAAATGCCAGTACAGTTCACACTGGAGTTTATTGCTCCCAGGTGCACTGTTTACATGTGCACCCAGGACCACAGTATATTGAGGCGGAGCAAAGAAGCCCCAGGTGACAGGGAGTCCCAGGGGTCAGCCTGCCAACCTGGGGATGCTCCAAGCTGGTTCAGCATGCTGTGGAGGGGCTGGCCAGGGCACAGCATGAGGCTAGCCAGCAGACAACCCTGCTCTGTAGCACCCTCATGTCCTGGTCAATGTCTACACGTGTTACAGTGGAGTAAGTAACTCCACTGTAGGATAGTACTTGTGTTGGGCAGTACTATCCTCTAGAGAAGTTAATCAGTTTACTCTGGCCTAATAGCACCGCATGTGTAGACACTGACGCTTTACTGCCAAGTTAATTAGCTTCTCAGTAAACATCTCATGTAGATGCACCCTGCATGTCATAAAAGATGGTAAATATAGACCAAAATACAGAAAAAAATAGCATAAATAATGAAAGAAATTGGTGAGATTCCATACACGAAAAGACTTTAAAACTGTAAGTTTAAAAAGGAAATAATAGGAGATACGATTGAGAAATCTAAAGTAGCAAATGTTATTAAGGAAAATGGATCATTTCTGTTCCATATAAGAATAAGGAACTGCCTTTAAAAGTAACAGATTTAAAATAGGCAACAGAAAGTAGACTATCATGGGTGGAGTTAAAACTGATTTAATTTGGTGGGTGTAATAACTGCCTTTCAATCAGGTGAAGTGTACCAAGCAATTGCATTCCTTTGTGAAACATGCCAGCTGGAACAACAGGCACCCCCACTCAAACACAGGCACATGGCAAGGCTTGAGTAGGTATTGAACTACGTGAGACATCGTTCATACAGCTTTTAGGACACTGGTTCGTGAAGTTGTGTATTAGATAGACATATGATGAGAAATGCAACAGAAGCAGATGCAGAGAAGGAACAGGAAGAAAAAGAAACAAAAGAACACACAGTGGAAACGTAACTGGAAAAAAAACTAGGAAGAAGGAGGTTTTGAATGCAGTGTTGTCTGAAAAGAGGCAAAGATACCATCTCCTGACATTTGATTCCTACTGTGTTCAGGATAACATGCTTTTGTACCTTCTTTATAAATAAACAAGGAGCGTCAAAGAAATGCTAGACTTCATCACAAATTTAGTTTCCTAACAGGAAAAATATAGATATTTTTCCCAACCTCTAAATATAGATAATAATTCTAGCCAAAAGGGGGCAGCAATATTTAACACAATATATGTGGAATTCATTGCCACTAGATATTATCAAGAGGAATAGTTTTGCGAGTTTCTAAACACATTAGATTGAGAACAAGAGAAAGCATTTGCTGGAAATTTGCAAAATTTCATGAGACTGATATATGAAACCACTTGTAATCTATCTAATTGGCCAGACTTTCAGAGGCATCAGGCGTACAGAATTTCCATTTGGGAGCATTTCTGAGTATTAACCCAATTTTATTGGTGCTATACTTTTTTTCTAGGTACTTAAATTTAGGTACCTGATTTGGAGAATGATAGCTATTAGGCTTCCTTTGTTTACTGGGGGTACCTGATGTTTACAAGCATTTTGTTTCTTTGTACATACCAGAAATATAGAACTTGAGACTCCCATTTGGTTTACAGGGAATACACCTTTTGACTTGCTGTCTTCCTATTTCCCTACCTCGTTTTCACTGGAGGTCGGGAAATGCTTAGGAACAGTAACAACCTAAGTTTACTTTTTCCCCCTATCTTGCCTAAAATGGGCTAGGATCTTGCAAGAATAAAGAATAGAGTGAAGGAAAGCTGCCCCCTATCATGTTATAGAAGTCCTCTTTTCTGGAATATTGATGCAGGGAATTTGGGTTGAGAAGTAAAGCTTCACTGTCTTAACAGTGCTCTTTTGTACTAGAACTGCATAGCACGGTGTCAGAAGTAAATCATTTCACAAATGGAGTAGGCTTAAAATGCTGTGATTCCAGGCGCCCATGTAAACGCACGCCCAGAAGCAATAAACTCCTGTTTGATAAGCATCAGAGTATATTGCAGCACATTAATATACACATGTAGACATTCCTACTGAGGCAAAGTAGGGTAGGTATTAGGGCCTAGATACACAAAGGGACATGGATGCTGTACTGAGTTGTTTTTAGGTACTTATGAATGGGGTAAGGTAGGTGCCTTCAAATAATGGCACTACATTTTATTGGGAGACACCTAAGCCAGCCAATACTGTGAGTATCTTAAATTCAGTCCCTGTCTGAGATTTAGCTGTCTTATTCAGTGCTGTTGGTGGATGCCTTTCTCTACTCATCATGCTCAACTTGAAACCTCTCCTTTCACAAACTTAGCAGAAATCACTCTTTTCTTTCAAAATGCAGGGGAGATTGGATGATGCCAAGAGTGGGAATGTGCTTTACCCCAGGGACCAGCAGCTGTGTCACAGTATATGTCGCTGCTACTTGTCCCTAGGGAATTCCCATGCACACGTGGTCTGGTGTGCAGCATGTTGCCCCAGGTTGAGTAGGGGAGGCTGGGGCCAGCACCTGGGCTGGCTCCAGCAGCCTTACCTGGGTTCCTGGGGGTTTTCAGGTGCTGCAGCTGTGGCAATCTGGCAGCAAGGAGCCTAGGCTCCGATATTGGCCAGTGCACACTGCCACTGCTTCTGCTAACCCGTTTCTTTTAGGCACACGTTTTTTTGACACCTGTATTTTTGGCATGTGCACACTCATCTGGATGCACCCCAGGAGTTCCCCTTCTGGGAAAGTGCTCTTACCCCTTACTGTTATTGGTGCAATGAATATTCCAGTATTCTAAGAAAAATGTTTCCTTGCAGTGGGGGTTTTGAGAATTTGCATTTTGAATTTAGCCATCTAAATGTGTCTAAATTCCACTTTGAGCATTAACTCCTTTGGTAGCTCTAGCTTCTGTGAGTTCTCAAGAAAATGCATATCTCTTGAGTAATAGAAGATTCTTTTATTAGGATTGCCAGAATCAAAACTGGATTTCCAGTGCTTTAAGCATAAAAGCCCCTCAACACCATCTTCCCTATGTGTGTATGCGGTTGGCATCCTGCCTCCTACTTGCAGACTGTTGTCCTGCATTCTTCAGGTCTGGCAACTGCTGGTCTCTGATCAGCCATAGCCTGTTTCTCTGTTCAGCTGTCAGGCACAGTTCCCAGGCTGCTGTATGCAGCCTGCCTCTCCTGCTCAAAAGCAGCTATTAACTTTCACTTGCACTTGGTAATCTTCCACCCTAAGGATATTATTTCCTTTTTTTCTATGCTCTTTTAGCCTTCTACTGGCTGGATGTTGAACTGGGTAACACAGAACCTTCTACTGTCTGGTTTCTTTCCCTCCATTATTGGAAAACTCACCCAATAATAGGCTAGCAAGGTCTGTACAATTATTACAATTGTTTTTTTCCTACCCAATTACTCAGTTGCTCTATTAAAAGACATGACCAAAAATCAAAACAAAACACAACAAAAAAAACAACAACAAAAACCCCTTTACTTGGGACAGACAACATTTTCTTTACAAAAAATTAGATGTCAGGTAAAACAATACAGCACAACATAATAAAGTTAAAACATGAGAATGTGAATAGTTAATAGAAAAATTATTTATGATAAAACTTTTAACTAGGTCAGAGAGGAATGTGGTTAGAAAAGAACAGACAGTAGTCACAGGGTTAGCAAAAACTGTTCTTCTTAGATGACAGTTAACAAGCACTAAAAGAACTGAAGTGCATCTAATTTAAAGACAAAAGGTAGAACAGAAGGATAAACTCACCACATAGACCAGATTTATTTACAGAAAATGTGAAGGCTTTCAAAACACAATGTAGAAGTGTTTAGCACACAGTGTACAATGTCATGCTTTAAGATAAAGCACCAGTTTTGTAAGAGACTCCTTTTCTCAGTACAAATTTCAAAGAAATCTGAAAGGAAAATGTATACATGACTAGA
>NW_017729022.1:79558749-79574651 GCF_001723915.1 Gavialis gangeticus
GAAGAGTCATCAGAGGAGGAAAATGTGAAGGCTTTCAAAACACAATGTAGAAGTGTTTAGCACACAGTGTACAATGTCATGCTTTAAGATAAAGCACCAGTTTTGTAAGAGACTCCTTTTCTCAGTACAAATTTCAAAGAAATCTGAAAGGAAAATGTATACATGACTAGAAAGGCAGAGCTCTGATGAGGATGAGGATAATGATACAGAAATACAATTTCCTCTCAGGTCTTAATACAACTAAGTTTTTACAATAGATTGGTGGCATGTGACATTGGATGTATGATCCATAAATAAGAGATTAAAAAAAATGATACTGGAGCTTAGTGAACTGTAACCAAAGTTGGAAATATGCAAAATGGTTGGTGACTACCCAATGAAATTCCAAAATTAAGGGGTTTTTTTCCATATAGTAAGCAAAAAATTAGCCTATGTGGAACAGTTAGATTGACATATTGACTCCATAGTACCTAAGAGCCTTACTTATGGCCCAGCTCCTTTCTAAGCAAACATTGCACAACACAGGAGAGAAATATAACCCTTGTGCTGAACCAGAGAGAACAATGTATTTTTTAGCCTGGTGGGTCTCAGCACATCTGCAATCTAACTATTCTCAAGATTTTTGTAGGCATCATGGCAGATGAGAAAACTGAAGGAGAATAATGAGATGGCTTTGCAGGAAGATCTTCACGTATCTAAAGGAAGCATGGGAGAAAGCTGCAGGGATCTTGTTTGGAAATTGAACAAACAGATGATGGAGACCATTGCCATAGGCTGATCAGAGTTTGCAGTCAACCTCTCGGTACTCAGCAGCTGCATCTAGATGAGCAGCCGACCATGCAGTTGTCAATGCGCAGTCTTTTAGTACTTGCTTACTTAACTTTAGTACTTAAGTACTAAATGGCTGCACAGTAACCAGCTACCAGTTACCGCGCTGCCACATGGTTATTTTTAGATGCTACTGCGCAGTAGCTACAAACTACTGCACTGTAGCTTATTAGTACTCCACAGTAGCATCACCATGACACATGAACACCACATGGCCCTGGAGGCTGGTGGGCTACAGAAACCACCTGCAGGCGGCAATGGTGTTGGCAGCAGGGGCATGGTGGTGGTGAGCAGAGTGCTTCTGTAAGCGGCCATGGGGGAGTGGCAAGTGCTGACCGGCAGTTGACGACCACCTGCAGATGCCCCCAGCAGCATTGGCAGTGGCCAGCAGTGATCAGGGACTGCCCGCAGATGCCACCAGCGGTGTTGGCAGTGAGAGGAGAGGGGTGGCAAGCGTCAGCCACCCTCAGGTACCACCGGCAGTGTAGGTGGCACTTTTTGCAAGGGATGCACCACCAAGCTCAGGGTGTACATGTACACCTGCGTGCACCCAATATGTATCGCCAATGCCATCACAGTTCATGGCTGGAGAAATTATGGTGCCATAGCAATGAGCTACAGTGTCATAGCATCCTGTGTAGCACACCCAGCAACTACCAATAGGTAAAGGAGTAAGCCATTGAAAACCTTTTACATGGAGATAATTAGTTTATGTTTCATGCAATAGAGATAAAGGAGACAGTGAAGAAAATGGTGACATGTTCTCTTGCTCCTTATGCAACAAATTCATTACAAATAAAGCTGATAGTCAGTGTAGTCTAAAAATCTTCACTAAAAGTAAGAAATGTACAAAATGAAGTATCTCTACCAGGATTATGGTGGCTTCTGAAACGCACAGGATGGCAGAAGCATGCCAGACAGCGCATAAGTTATTTTTATGAGACACCAATCAATTCCTGTATGAAGATATTCTGGTTAAAGACAAACCTCTAAATAGAGGTTGAAAAGGGAAGTCATCCTATGTGTGCCTGAGTTATGGGTAGTTTTCAAAATCAGATCATGAAATGAAAGTATAAATTATTTACTGACCAGGATGGCAAAGATCTTTGTGACGGGTTTTAATGGATTGGGATAATCTGAAGATATAATAAATATATATATCATAAAGTCCCTCTACACATGCAGGTAAAGGCACAATGGGATCCAGTGCATGATCTACACAATCATGCCTCCTGCCATGCCACACATGCATGGCACGAAGCATGTGTCACAGGCCAGCTGGGCACTGTGAGTATATCAATTTAGTTGCAGACTGAGTGAGCACTGCAACTTTATTAGCCACTGGGCTTTTTGGTTCGGGATCGAGGAGGTGATGTTGGAAAGGAAAGAAATGACAAATTTCACTTACAAAAAAAAATGAATTTTACTTATGACAACAAAATATATAGTTTGCATATATAATAGTTAATAAAAAGGTTAAGCTAATCAACAGACAACATAACAATACATATTAAAATTGACAGTGATAATACAACAGATAAAGAAATTAACCAAGAGTTCCCACTTGGTTAGTAACTTATCGATAGTCCCTCAGTTAGAAGATGCACATCAAGTTGAATCAATGAAGTCAGATGTGTCTGAACTGGGCTGCCCGAAGGATACGGATGGAAGCCCCTCAGTCAGAATCTGGTCCTCACTCTCACAGGGACTAAGAGAGATCCATGGGGTATGGGACAGCAATGACCCTTCTGTTCCATCCTTCCTGAGGGTTAGTATGACGTGTGTGTTCTTTTATATTCTAATTATGCTATTTTTTTGGTTATGTAGCCATTCATAATATTGCTTTATAGCTGTTATCCTATGGGGTTAAAAGGTGTTAGAAATCATTATAATAAGTTACTGCCCAAGCTTGGGTTTATCCAATAAGCAAATTGCAACACAGCATCTTCAGGTATGAAATTAACATTTCCCTGCCTAAATCCAGCCCCTTCAGAAATCTCTGACTATACTTTTTTGAGATGTTCTTTCTTGAAATGTACTGGATAAGCTAGGCAGTTGAATCCAGTTTTTATCATCATCAAGGCTAAATTCTGAGAGAGAAAGAACTATTAGGTCAGCTAATTTCACAGCTATAGCTTTGTCTTTGAGGCCTAGTCAGTTCCACAAACAGTTACAAGTTACATCTGTGGGTTACAAAAATACAAGCTTCATATTAGACAAAAGTTTCAAATGCCTCCTAGAAGCACATATTTATTGCTAATTAATTTCTTTGGTTCTGGCCATCACAGGCATGACTGTGGGAACATGAATCAGATCACCTGGTGCAGGGGGAGCCCAGTCCTGGGTTTTCTTTACCTTGATGGGGCTTCCAGCCATGAGGACACACCATGAACTACCATGGCTGGGAACCCCATCACCTGACCTGGGTTCCCAGCTGAGGGAGCACAACAGGGGTCCCCATTCATTCTCCCAACCACAGGGGTGCATGAAGCTGAGATCCTGGGAGCTCCCAGGCTCAAGGGTACACATGCCCCCACCCCCCCAGCTGGGAGCTCTGATCAGCTAATGGGGTACCTAGCCATGAGGGCTCCTGGCCATGCATTCAGTTAATGACAATAACAGCTACAAAGTTGTTATAAATATTTTATGGAATAACTTTGTAGCTTATTCCTCCTCTTATCATGCCATCAATTGAATGAATTTATCAGGTGACCACTTGCAACGTGATTACCTGGTTAATCCCACCTTAAGTGTAACATGTAAGATGGGGCCATGCAACCAAACAGTCCTAAAATAAATGCCTGACAGCAGATTGATGTGTGACACTGGATATACATGAATAACACCAGAATTTAAACATGATGTGAGAGCTGAAATCAGCACTAGGATATTTTGCAGCACCTGCAAAATTAGGGAATTTTTACACATGCTCCAGGGGGGTGTGCTTTAATTAGAGGAGATACAAGAGCTGGTCTAATTAAACAACCCACAGAGTCTCATGTATCAGCATCCCCATGCATCAAACAAACTTTAGTTAAAGCGCCCTCATCACCATTTTGAAGCATGAGGAAGCTGATACACAAGATGCGGAGACTGACTGGGGCATGCTAACTAGCATAATCCAGCAGACTCCCCGCATATGTACAGGCACCCTTAGTGATTAGTGGCTTCTCAGTATAAAAATCCAAAACTAAGAAAGTAAGTAAAGCTGAACTTTAGCAAATGGTGAAAACAGCTATTACTGAGGATTCAGATACCAACAGACTGAGCAGTACGGCTATTTGAACAAAAATGAGTTAAAGCTTTGAATGAATTAAAAAAAATGGAGTAAGGTCATTGAATATGAATGTAACTCCACAACAACATGAGGAAGTCTTGTTTAGACTTTTAAATACAAGAATAATTACAGTTTGGCATGTGAGTCTAGTGTTTTGACAAGTCTAGCTTAATAAAAAAAAAGCAAAGCTTCCATTTCCTGAGGTATACTAAGGCATATTCTCTCCAATCTACATGGAGAGCTGGATGAAGTAGAGATAGGATAGTACTTGGCAATCTCCTGATTTCAAGTAAAAATGATCGATGCCACAACTGTGTAATGTTCTGCAGATTACCAAAGGAACAAAAATTGAACAGCAAAAAAATGTCAGATGAATGAATGAGATTAATTGTGCAGGAAATACACTTGATGACATATAATTTGATTGGCAATTGCACAAATTGGAATAATGGGATGGTCTTACAGAGGTTCTGCTGAGTACATTCACCCTAATTTGTCATAATTTTGCATATTATTCTATTTTAATAATTGTATTTTTGTTTATAATGGATCCAGGTTTTATTGTAAGCCACACTGCATCTCTTTAGGGGAAGGTGGTGTATAAATCTAATAAATACATAAATAATTTAGTGTTCCACTATGAATGCTGCCTATGGACAAAACTGAATGGCACATGGGTGACTGGCAAGAGAATCAATTTGGGCATTTAAATAAAGTTACAGAAACACTGAAGTTGAGATTTTTGGAGAATAACAAGGCCCCTACAGTCTCCGGCAGTGCACATTCATGGGCTGTAAAATATTTTTCTGCATGCTAACCATTCAATGGACTATGCTTCCAAAGCACTAAAATAGTAGCTTTCAAACTTCCTAAAGTTATGGAACCTTTCATATCACTTCTTCTGCCACAAACCCCTGCATCTATCCTGTGAGCTGATGCCAAGCCAGGCAACCCAGCCTGACAATGGTGGCACATCACCTCCCAGCCCACATTGCTCCCAATCCCTTTGCTGAACCACTGATGACCTCTCATGGAACCCCAGGGTGGTATGGGGACATAGTTTTAAAATCACTGGATTAAAACACAGTGAGACTACACTCAAACTAAAAAAGGGATATGGAAATACTAGCAATGTGTCTCTGTGAGTGGCCTCATAAGCAGAATCATTTGGAGTTGTTAGGGTGCATAAATCATTGGAAGCCATTATGACAGAAACCATGACCCAAAGCACTACACAGAACACAGAAAATGAGTTTGAAATTTCTGGAATATTTATTTAAAGTGAAATAATAGCTAACACAGCCCTTCTTCTAGTGGCTGCATTGTCAAGGATGCTTATAAAAGTGAAAGCCCGGCACCGTAGGGAGAAGAACCTGAAGTAAATACAACTCAAGGACTTCCAAAAATAGATGTGACAAACTGAAATAAGAAATACAAACCAATCTAAATTTACAACAGTGCAAAGCAGTAATTTTAGATGGAAAACCTATCTGAAAAAGAACGTTTTCCTTCGGTCATAAAATCTAAGATGAAAGTACAGAAAATTACAATATTCTCCACAAAGAAGTACCATGAGTGAAATTTTGGCCAATGATTTCAGTAGAGCTGGGATTTCTCTCCTAAGCAAAGTACCTCACAGCCTAAGGCCAGGAATGTAGGGTTAATCCATGATGCTCATCAAGGTATTGAGAAGTTATGCTCTATCCTGGGCCATCATGAATGGATACTGTGGTAGATAAACAGATGAATGAAGCAGGGAGAGGGATCTCTCAGGGAAAGCATTCTTAATGGCAGAGTAAATGAGGGCAGTCTGCTCAAAATGCATACCTTGAATTACACAGACCTTAAATGTGTCCCTAGCTTTAAGTTTTTGAATCCTTCTTATGTATAGAAAATGCAATCTTTTGACAGATTCATCTAAACTTCCTGAACAGTCATGTGAAGAAACTGTTGTTTGGAGAACTGTCTCCTGATATTTTACTTATCAAATCAAACTTTCTGTGAAAAATGCATTATAAGCGACATTTCCAGTCTAACTCATTAAGGATTTGGAAAATTCAATTTTAATATTGTTCCACAGATGGGCTTGGATGAATTCAAGCTTAGTATAGCAGCAAAGCAATTTTAATAATTGTTCAACTAAGTGACCATCTGAGTTGAGGAAATGAAACAATGCTATCTCTGTAGTCTGCTTTTTCTTCTATGGCATAATTATTGCTTTATGGCAGTAATTACAGTACAGATAATGAAATAAGTATACTTTTGGAATGAACTGATTCTGCTAACCATAGCACCTTAGCACAGCATCTTATGTGAAGCTGGTGTAACTGTACATATTTTCTCCAATAATGTTAGAATTAGAGATGTTTAAATTAAAAAAGTAGATGTTTAAAATTTTAAAAAGATATTTAAAATTGAACTGTGTTGGAACTAAAGAGGATAGTTCCATAGGATTAAAAGAACCTGGATTTAAACAGCATTCTCCTTCATAGACCCACCTAATTCATTAGAAAATATGGTGGAAATCCATAACACAGCTGTAAGGGCTTTTTCCCACAACCTTGAAGGGATAAGAGTTGTACAATTATATAAATACTTTTAACATTTCTACTGGTGACTGAATCAATCTTTCCAAATAGATTTTTTTTTCAAATTCCTACAGAGAGTACCATTTCTGTGTTGTCAATGAAGGCCACCAGTCTAAGTTATCAGTGGCAAATCATAAGCAAATGGGTTATTTCTAGCCTACTTTTGCAGAGATTAATAACAGGCCTGGCATTATTCAGCATTTTAAGTGCTGATATTGAAGTAAATATAAAAGCATTAGTAATAAAAATTGTGGAAAACATAAAGATTGGTTGAGTAAATATGTAATGACCAAGCAATCATACAGAAAGACTGGATTACTTGATAAGTTTGGCCCATTCAAACAAAATGTATTGTCATACAGCCAAATGGAAGATTATGCCTCTAGGAAAAAAGAATAGGCCATCCCATAGAAAGCAGTGCCTCTGAAAAGGATGTGGGAGTCAATAGCAAGCAAAAAACTGAGCATGAGCTCCTGTTGGGATGCTATGGTAAAAAGGACAAATACTTTTGATTGAATAGAAGCAGGATTTTTTTTGGAAACAGGCTGTGTCTAAACAAGACACTGACTGCACAGTGGCATTGTGTGGCAGGAAGTGTGACACGAAGCTACTTCACAGTCAGTGTCATGAAACAGCCGTTCCTCAGCACGACTAAGCAATAACTCCAGTATAAATATAAACAAGTATAAAAAAGGACTAAGAGACTGCACGATAACAACTGGGCAGCCAGCATCTCGTATAGATGCAGCCACCAAACACTAAGTAATACTACTGTTACTACTGTTTGCAGCATTGATGAGACCAACACAAGATTATTATATGCCATTCAAGGATGTTAAAAACTTGCAGAGAATAAAGAGAAAAGTCATACAATTTATCTGAGGTTGAGAAAAATGCCTTACAGTAAAAAACTTAGAGATGATTTTGATTAAATGTCCTTGTTTCCAAAAATGTCAGTTCATTGAAATTGAAACTGTGTGCAGGAAAGCATCAGTTTCAGTGTATTTCTCATTTTTAAGCACTTTTTTAATGTTTTCAAATTGTTAGAACATCATATTTCAATATTTTTAAAGGGAAAATGCTGTTTTTGCTGCAGTGTCTTTTCACAGTCATAGGGTCATAGAATCATAGGGTGTTTGTACACGCAACAAAATTGGCCTTTAAAGCAGCTGAAATGCCCTTTGGCACCATTTTAATGGTGTTGCTGTTTGCACGTTCAGTGTCATATTCTGCCTTAACGGCATGGTTGTTTGCACACTCAGCAGTGTATTCCACTTTAACTGACTTTGTAACATAGCAAGATAAAACCCCTCCGAGGTATTTTAGTTTGCTACCTAACAAAGTGCAACAGTGCACGGGGCTCTGGAGGCTGACATGCTCGGAGAAGCCAAGGCTTGGCGGGCTTCCAGCACCCCGTGCACTCTCCCGACCACCTTCTCCCACCGCCAGCACACCCAGCTGTCCTCCTGCTGCCTTGCCACTCTGCCCCAGGGGCAAGCCAGCCATTTTTTTTTCTTCTTCTTCTCTTGGAGCCTGCCTGCCTGGTTGAGCTGTGCAGGGGCTGGTGCTTCCCTCCACGGCTGCAGTGCCCCCGGTACCACCTGGGCTGGGTGCCACCTGAGGAGCTCCGCTGCTGGAGAGGGAAACACCGGGGTCCCCCACAGCTCAGGGACCACTTAGCTAGCCAGCAGCTGCCCCCCCGCCCCTGTCCACCATGGGAAAGGCAGCTTAGCTCTAAGGATCAGTCCCTCTAACCCTTGTCTACCCATGATGGGGGTTTAGTTCGGTTTAGTTCTCCCTAAATTGAAATGGTGGAAACAGTTGTTTTTTAAAAACCCACCATTTCAATTTAGGAAGAACTAAACCCCCCATCATGTCTACAAGCACCTATAGAGAAGTAGGGCTTGAAGGGACCCCCAGAGATCATCTAGTCCAACATCCTGTATGAGGTAGGATCATCCATACCCAAACCATCGCATACAAACCATAATCTAAACTCTATATAAGACTACTATCAAATCTTTTCTGCAACTTCAGGCCATTGGTCGGCACCTCTGCCACGAGAGAGAAAGGGTGCTCTCCTTCTTCTCTAATGGCTGACCTTCAAGTATTTGAAGACTTCTATAACATTGCCTTCTTAAGCTCTTTTTCTGCAAATTGAACATACCTAGCTCCTTCAGCCTCTCCTTGTATGACTTGCTTTCCAAGCCCTTGATCTTCTTTGTTGCCCACCTCTGGACTCTCTCTAACTTCTCCACTTCCTTTTTAAAATGTGGAGCCCAGAACTACATACAGTACTCCAGATGATTCCTAACCAGTGCTGAGTAGAGATGCACTACCATTTCCTGTGTCTTGCACCTAATGCTTTTATGGGTGCATCCCAAAACTGTACTTACCTTTTGTGTGGCTGCATCTCACTGCATATTGAGTTTGTGGTCTACCAAGACTCCCAAGTCCTTTTCCATATGCTGTATCTAGCCAGATGTCACCCATTGTCCACACTGAAGTTCATCCTGGTAGCTCTGGCCTAACTTGTCAATCTTTCCTTTGCTTGCAGGTATTGAGCCAGTTTTTTATCTACCTTATATCAGTTTTGTCCAGTCCACGTTTTTCCAATTTGTTTATGAGAAGGTCTTGTGGGACCTTGTCAAAAGCCTTGCTGAAGTCCAGATATATCCACAGCATTCTCTTCATCCACACAAATAGTTACTTTGTCAAGGAAAGACATCAGGTTTGTTTAACATGATTTGTTTTTCATAAATCCATTCTGGCTGCATGCAATCAGCCTTTCTTTCTTCTAGATGCTTGCACATGGCCTTCCTTAGGATATGCTCCAGTAAGATCCCAGGTTTTGAGGTGAGGCTAACCAGTCTGTAGTTCCCTGGGTCCTAGTTCTTGCCTTTTTTAAAGAGAGGTACTACATTGGCCCTTTTCCAATCCTCTGGTACCTGGCCCATCTCCCACAACTTCATGAAGATCATTGACAAGGGCTTCAAGATCTGCTCTGTTGGTTCCTTTCAGGACCCTGGGATGAAGCTCATCTGGCCCTGCTGACTTGATTTCATTCAGGCCCAGCCAAAGCTCTCTGACAGTCTCTTTTGTTCTCTCCTCCCTCAGATTGCCCCCTTCCTTATCCAGATTATCCCTTTTATGTATATGACCACTGTTTAATTTTTTTTTTTGTGAAGACTGAGGCAAAGTAGCTGTTGAATAGCTCCACCTTCTTTGCATCTTCAGTTAGGAGTTCCCCCTGGCTTGTTAACAGAGGACCCACAGCTTCTTTGGTCTTTCTCTTCTGGCCAGCATACTTATACAACCTCTTCTTGTTGTTCCAATACTGTGCCCCTTAGAAGCTCCCAGCCCTCTTGGGTACCTTTATCCTTCAATATGTCCTCCCAGGACACCATGCCTATTATCTCCTTGAGTCAGATGAAATCTGCCTTTTTGAAATCTAGCATCCTAATTTTTCTGACCTCATGCTTTCCCTGTCTCAGGATCTGGAATTCCACTTTATTGTGATCACTTCCTGCCAAGTTACCCACCATCTTCTCATCTTTCACCAGTTCTTCCCTGCTGGTCAGGAAAAAAATCCAAGATACATGATCCCCTAGTTGTCTCCTCCACTTGATGAAAAACAAAGTTGCCCTCCACACAAGTTAAGAATCAGTGCCTCATCCACCTCCTCTTCCTGATTAGGTGGCCTGCAATAAATCCCCACCATTATATTGGTGCCGCATCTTTCACCTTTCATCATAACCTAAATACATTCTGCCTTGCTGTCTTCTTCCTCCTGAGCCAGGGAACAAGTGTATATGTTTTTCATATACTTCAGATATATTTTGCATTTTGACCTCCTTGCTTCCCTTCTGTGCCACTTGATGCAGTCCTGTAGCTCACTGACTTTTTCCCAGAATTGAGTTGTTTGTTCAAGTCCTTTCCCCTCTGGACTATGTGCTCTGCTGCTGGAGGGTTTTGATCACCATCCCTAGTGAAACCTAATTTAAAGCCCTCCTTACAGATAGACAATGCACAAAGATGTTTTTCCCCATTCTTGTCAGATGGATCCCATCTCTTGATAGCAGTCCTCCTCCCATGAACATCTGCCCATTGTTGAAGAAGCCTTCACGTCAACACCGCTGTCTCAACCAAATTAATTTAATTTTTATAAATGTTCCATTTGACCTGAGCTAAAATTAGGTGTCCTGTCACTTCACAGGCATTCTCAGAATGATGGCTTTTTGTCACAATTCAGGATAAGAAAACATTTCTTGTCTGGCTTTACTTAAATGCTCAGTGCATGGAACTTATCAAAAAGAATTTGGGTGGTGACGATGTTAGTGCATCAATACATTCAAAAAGAGGAAATACCACAACCTTATGGATTCTTTATTTTCTTAGATAAAAAAACCATAATCAGAACAAGTGGCAGGAGGCTAAAGCCCCACAAATACAAATTAGAAAATAGGCACACATTTTAATTTTGACAGTAATTAACTATGGAAGACGATTGTGGATTCCCTATATCAGCAGTTCTCAGTCTTTTTAGACTCGAGGCACTCCTCCACAACTTTTCAAAATTTTGCAGCATCCCATTTAAAAAGCATAATTGCATTGCTATTATTAATTTGTTATCAGTTAATTAGATCATCACAATTATATTATGTTTACTCCGCTGCCACAGTTGCTGCAGCCAGGTGAATCTGTGCAGTGCACCTCCCAGGTTAGGAAGCAGCTACGGTAGGAGTGTCTGCTCTTGCCACAACCCTTCCAGATCCTACCCTGAATGTTGTCTCCTGGAAACAGGCATATGGGGCAAATGGGTCATTACATTATGCAGGCAGGCACTCGGTTTCTGCTATACCTCTTCCTGGTTTGGCTCAAGAACACAGAGATGCATGGGGCAGCCCTACCTGGTGGCAGCAACATCGTTCTCCAGGCTACTGCTGCCATGGGGTGAAATTTCCCTATGTGCCTTGGTTTTCAGGAGGCATGCAGAGCCCAGCCAAGATGGAGCTGCAGCAGAGGTCGCGTATCTGCCTACATTACATTATAGAGGCAGATACGCTACTTCTGCTTTACCAGTTCTTACTTCAGATGAACCTGGAAGATCTAGAACAGGAGTAGCTGTGCAACATCCCTGGTAGGTTCTCACAGCACCCCAACCACTGCCCTGTGTGTTGCTCGCTTCAAATCCACACTGGATGCCTTTCTGGCATTGTGAGTCCAAATTATTGTCATATACTGTAGCCCTAAATTCTTAGCCTTAAAGAAAACCTGAAGTTTTAGAATTACCCTTTTTTTCTCCTTTCTAATCATCTATAATTCTGAGAATTGTTCTATTTCTTTTCTTTTTTATAGAACTTTTTGCTTTTATCTGTTTTGTTCTCTGTTTAACTCCACTCTGTACTTTTCTGAGGCCTTTAAAATCTCAAGACTCTAAATGTTTCTTTTTTTTCTTTTGCTGTTGTTAAGATGTGTGGGCCTTGAGATCATTCTTTGTTACTGAATGTCATCTCTGGAATTATAGGTTTAAAGAAACCTGGTCCAATCTTCAGCTGGAACTCTAAGCTTCCTTAGTTATATAGTTACATACTGTTTCACAGAGCTAATAAGTTGTTAGAGGAATATTTTTTCTATGATGCTTTAGCAAAAATGTGTTCAAATTGATCAATGTATTTCTCCACTGGTTCACTTTAATAGTATGTAGCCTGAAGCTCTAGATACAAAATATTAGCTGTATAACTGTCAAACCTTTTTCTAATGAGCTGTAGCACCAATTGCTTAAAGGATATTTAAGCAGGATGTATTTAATATTTTTAAGACATATGAATGGCCCTTTTCAAAAGGAAAAGATTTTTAGTTATATTTTATAACATAACATAATACTGAATTAATCAAACTGAAGTGTGCCATACGATTATGCTGCTACTTAAGGCTCTAATGGACACTACCAACAATCCCTAAAAAATGAGTCCTTTCACAAACTTCAGTGATGTAAACTGTTTTCTTTACTTTGATGATGTTATTGGATGTGTTAACACATTTGTGACAGGTAAAGTTACACAGTACAGTACAAGGCAGGATAGGATGGCACCTTAGGGTGTTTATACGCGTACTCTGGGATGTGGGGGTGGCGTTTTAATTAGAGTGGCTCTGAGAGCCACTCTAATTAAAGCACCCAGACTGTCAGGTGTAACAGCATCCTTGGGCTGAAAAATGGCAATGGGGTCACTTTAACTGAAACTCATCAAACAAGCTTTAGTTGAAAGGCCCCTGCCACCATTTTTCAGTGTGGGGATGCTGATATACATGACGCTGGAGTCTGCTGGAGCACGGTAATTGCCACACTCCAGCAGATTCGATTAATCTCTGACACGCTGTAACTACAGTGCATCGGAGCAGCCTTGCTACATGTGTGTAGGCACCCTTAGAAACTAACTGGTTCAGAGATGCATGAGCTTTCATAAGGCATAACCTACTTTGTCAGGTGAAACTAAAGTGTGCTGCTTGGCACATGGCTTGCTTACTGCATATTATGATGTAAATTCAAAGCCAGTGTCATTTTCACTATAGAAGTATAACCAGACCATAGGTACCAAAGTGCTAAAAGCAACCTTGGGCTTTTAGCCTCTGTCAGTCACATCTCTACATATAAAACAAAAGAGCAGGCACCTCTTGGTGTATTGCTGTTAGGCTTTTGGCAAACTCCCAATATAGCCATCTCATGCGACCAAAATTTGGAAGTTCATAAAGATCTGTATACAGTGATTGGGTATATATGATGATCTCTACCAGTGTATGCTCAAAGAAATATCTTCACCAATTTAATTTTTTGAATCATATGCTTGTGTGGTTTTACTTCATTGAGGTTTTCCCTGTTCTCACTTAAAGTGTGATCCCAAACCCTTTGATGTCAATGAAAAGGGAAACTTGTTTATATCAAGGGGTTCCATAACCTCAAAGCTCTACACAGTGCAATTGTCTAGACTCTGTGTCTTTACTGATGTCTACATGTCATTTGTCTTTTTCTTTCCATGTTTGTCCTGATGAGCTCCTCATGTTTGATTCTTTGCAGACATCTCAGTCAGTCTGCTCGCAGTGGTCGTCAGCTTCTGTGGGCTTGCCTTGCTGGTCGTCTCGCTTTTTGTTTTCTGGAAGTTATGTTGGCCATGCTGGAGAAGCAAACCTCTGACTTCCAACCCCAGTAATATCCCTCAGAGCAACTCTAATGCTCCCACTGAGGTTTTTGAGACCAATGAGAAAAAGGAGATTAAAGAAAATGGCAAACCTTCAGCAAAAATCCTTGAAGCTGCCATAAAAATCAGTCACACTTCACCTGACATTCCAGCCGAGGTTCAGAATGCATTGAAAGAACATCTAATCAAACATGCACGCATGCAGAGGCAGATCACTGAGCCTACATCATCATCCAGGTAAGAAAACTTCAATTTATTGAGTATAGATAACTGTTTGGCTTTTCCTGAAAATTAGAGAATCAGCATCTGTGAGTTGTTAGGTTCTTCATTCTATGTTGAAAAGTTATAGATAAAACACTGGTCTTATTAAGTTGAAGCATCACAATTGCTGCAAAAATGTCACTGAACAGCAATAATAAATAATTGGAAAAGTTAAGATTTATATTCAAATAATTGCTTCTAAATGAAAGCATCAGTCAATATCTGCTGCAACTGTACATAAAGGCATATTTCTACTTGTGACATATTTTTTATTCAACATTTTCTTGTGGAAGGCAAGTTAAGGGCTATTTGGCAAAGCAAGACAGGCATACAGACCCCATCTTTCAGGTGCAGTTAGTGAGTACATTTTTATAGGTGCACCAATTGCTCCTACAGCTGAAAATTAGACTCATCATGAAGTAAATTACAATTTTATCATTGATGGCACTTTCCTTTAAGGCATAGGTTGACATATAAAAAAGAATTAAAGATTTGAGTCTCACCAGGGTATAGGTCCGTTCAGTGTACTCCTAAAACACTGCATCTTTCATTCAGATGTTTTTAATAAATGGAGAGATCTAGTGATATCTGGGCATGGAGATCTTTTTAATCCACCTCTAAAGGTGTTAATAGAAAATATCATCTTTTAATCCAGCTAAGGTACTGCAGTATGTCAATACATGGCAAGCTAAAAATTACCACTACAATTGATCTTAGCCTACGAGAGGCTGAAAAGCAACACATTTAGCAGGAGCTGCAGTATCAAAGGGATCTTTGAAAATAGTGTGATAGAAGCTTTTAGGGAACATGTAATATTAAAGACTGAAATACAAAAGTTACTTCCTACATCAGGAAAAATGTTTCAATCCTCCTTAGAAAGGGAAAATTATGGTTGGGAAGACAGGTTGAAAGTCATGATGCAAATGGGAATGATAAGTGCATAATGTAAAACACTACAGGTGTTACCCAATAAATGTTTGAATACTTTACACTAAAGCAGAAACACATGAATTCTTCAAGATAACATTGAGATAGATTCTGTCCCTCCTGTGCACATAGACAACTTTATGCTGCCCTATTGGTCAGTGGCTACCATAGGAGTTTGTCAGGGGCGTAGTGTGAATGGGATGGTGAGTGACTGAAGCACATCCTACTACAGCTACTTCAGGCTATGGAGCCATGAATAGGCAATGATACTAGACTGCCATAAATATGAACATTCCTTGAGAAAGTTGACCTGATTCCAGCAGGGACACTGCCCTCTGGAATGTCTCAAGCATCAGAAGGTTCATAAATAGTTTATACCCATTCTATCTGTGTTCTAGCTCCTGTGCTATACTGCCTAAAAGATAGAGCATGGAACCAGATCCATTGTATAGAACTTTTCCAAAATAATAGAAAGATATATGTGAAAAAAATGCATGTCACACCAGACACAAAGGGACATGGATTAACAGAGTTGAAAGGTGACAAGAATATTATATTAAATAATTTGGTATTAATTGGAAATCCCCAGCCAGCATGTCTCATGTACCAGTATCTGCATTAGATAACCATTAGGGCTGTGCAAAACAGAAGCGCTCCATTTCGACTAGCATTTCAACATTTCGACAGAACAGCATTTCATTTTGACTTTTGTTTCGAGTCAAAAGAGCTGTTCCATTTTGTTCTGTCTAAATGTTTTGCTGTTTCAACCCTGTTTCGACATTTAGCCCATAGGATATAATGGAGAAGGTCAAAACAGGCTATAAC
>NW_017729022.1:79579651-79580943 GCF_001723915.1 Gavialis gangeticus
GACCCATTCAAATAGGGTACCCCACCAAGGACAGTGTCCAATGCCATTGACATGAGGCCATCAGCTGGCTTTTGGGAAGTGAGGCACAATAGTCTTTAGTGTCCTAGTAAATTCCCAGCCAGAAACACTTAGTAAGCACTCTTTCCTGGGTCTTCTCAGTTCGCAAAATGTCCTGCCCAGGGTATGTCAATACAAGTTTCAAAACCTGCTTCAGAATGAGCTGCTGTGTCCTCCAGGCCCCAGTCATTCAGTCCCAGAAGACCTCCCTCAGGACATTTCCTTGCAGCTTGAAGTGGGGGTTCTGGGAGTGAGGTTCATGTTTTATTGTTCACCTATGCCTGTTGGCCACAGGGCATGCAAAGACTGTTTCTCTTTGCCCAATCAGGCCCTTCAACTCAGGGACCCATCCTGCTCTCAGGTGAACTGCCCACAGAGCCAGGTTCTGAGAAATATTCCCTGGATCCACCCATTTCACACTGGACCCCAGCTGCTTTCTTTTGTCTCTTGCCCAGTTTATTTTCTGCTGAAAAGGCTGATTTCTTGCTCTGTTAATGTTCCTGGTGTGACAAAGCTTGGTGTTCAAAAACCTTGGCATCAAAAGGAATATTCCTCTAGTTGATCCCTGCACTACTCCGATGGCTCAGGATTTCCCTTCTGTCATGCAGCCAGGCATAGTACCTTGGGCTCCAATCCTAGCCCAAGAACAGCAGGTAAGAAAGGTGGCTGGCAACTGCTGCAACCTGTTCAGCCACCTGGCCCCCAATTAAGAGTCATGCCTTCATAGTGGGATAGGGCTGAGTATTAGAGCTGTGCAAAACAGCAGCATTCTGTTTTGACCAGTGTTCCAACGTTTCAACGGAACAGCGTTTCGTTTAGAATTTTGTTTCTATTCGAAATAGCTGTTCCGTGCCAGGGTATTGTTGGCCCTGCTGGATACAGCATCACACTGCTGGCTTATGTTCATACTGTTGTCAATTATTACCCCAGGTCTGTCGTGGCAAGTGATGGGGGATCTTCAGTCCTGCTGCCTGATGAGAGGCAACAGTTGCACAAGGGGCAGCAGGGCCTAGCAGCCAGGTCTGCAGTAGTTTCCCCTCCCCCATGCCCCAAGACAGAGACAGTCAGTTGCACAAGCACCCATGACACAAGAGTGTCTGTCAGCAGCCAGAGGTGCAGGGCACCAGAACCCAGAAGCCCTGCACCAATCTTCTTAACAGCTGGCAGGCTTCATGGCCTAGCAGGGGCTAGCAGACCTGCAGCTTTCACCCTGCTGTGCCTTAACATGCACAGTG
>NW_017729022.1:79585943-79586335 GCF_001723915.1 Gavialis gangeticus
ATTTCTGGCTGGATTTCGATGGGACTTGGAGGAATGGTATCCCCTTTGGATGGCATGATGTGTGCCAAGTTTTAAGAAGATAGGTGCAGAGGGTTTGGAGAAACTACACCCCAATGTCTTGAGAGAAAAATTCATGTCACGTGTAAGTATTAAGCCACAATAGGGTTAAAACTGCAGGCATGCTAGCCCCTGTGGAGACCACAAAGCCTGCTAAGTTTCAAGGAGATAGGTGCAGGGGTTTGGGGAAACTGCATCTCAAGCTGTGGACATGCAAAACTCATGACATGGGTGACACTGTGCATGTTAACACGTAGCAGGGTGAAAGCTGCAGGCCTGCTAGCCCCTGCTGAGGCCACGAAGCCTGCCAGCTGTCAAGGAGATAGGTGCAGGGG
>NW_017729022.1:79587550-79587971 GCF_001723915.1 Gavialis gangeticus
AGGTCTGCAGTAGTTTCCCCTCCCCCATGCCCCAAGACAGAGACAGTCAGTTGCACAAGCACCCATGACACAAGAGTGTCTGTCAGCAGCCAGAGGTGCAGGGCACCAGAACCCAGAAGCCCTGCACCAATCTTCTTAACAGCTGGCAGGCTTCATGGCCTAGCAGGGGCTAGCAGACCTGCAGCTTTCACCCTGCTGTGCCTTAACATGCACAGTGTCACCCATGTCACGAGTTTGGCTTGTCTGCAGCTTGAGGTGCAATTTGCCCCTGCACCTATCTCCTTGACACTTACCAGGCTTCATGGCCTCAGCAGGGGCTAGCAACCCTTCCATTTTGACCCTGCTGTGGCTTAACACATGCCCATGACATGAGTTTTGCTATCAGGATTTTGGGGTGCAGTTTCTCCAAACCCCCTGCACC
>NW_017729022.1:79598072-79598480 GCF_001723915.1 Gavialis gangeticus
CCTACTTGAAACATGGCAGGCTTTGTGACCTCTGCAGGGGCTAGCATGTCTGTAGTTTTGACCCCACTATGGCTTAACACGTCCACATGACACAAATTTGGCTCTCAAGAATTTGGGGTGCACTTTCTCTGAACCTGCTGCACTTATCCTCTTGAAACATGGCTTGCTTTATGCACTCAGAAGGGGCTACTATTTCTGCAAGTTTCATCGAAACCTGGCCATAAATGACAACGTTATAGGCTGTTTCAACCTTTCCCATTATAGCCTATGGACAAAACGTCGAAACAGTGTCAAAACGGCGAAACGTTTTGACTTGCCTCATTTTGTTTCAAGGCTGTTTCAACCATTTCTGTTTCATTTCAATTTTGCTGTTTCAATCCTGAAACTGGTCGAAATAGCATTGAAACA
>NW_017729022.1:79603480-79604061 GCF_001723915.1 Gavialis gangeticus
CATGCATCAATTGATGCAGCTCCAGAAAAACCATTGCAAAGAAGTGATTCTGCTGCTCTACTTGGCTCTACTCAACACTGGTGAAATTGTAGCTGGAGTACTGTGTCCAGTTCTGGGCTCCGCACCTTAACAAGGACATGGTAAAGCTTGAGAGAGTCCAGAGAAGGGCCACTCATATGATCAGAGACTTGCATGGCAAGCCATATGAGGGAAGGCTGAGGGACCTGGGACTCTTCAGCCTGAAAAAGAGAAGGCTGAGAGGGGACTTGGTAGCAGCTTACCACTACATCAACTTACCATTATATCTAGGGCTTGGTGAACAACTGTTCACCAAGCCCTAGAAGTACGCTTCTGATGTAGCCTTCTCTTTTTCAGGCTCAAGAGTCCCAGGTCCTTCAGCCTTTCCTCATATGGCTTGCCATGCAAGTCTCTGATCATATGGGTAGCTCTTCTCTGGACTCTCAAGCTTTACCACATTCTTGTTAAGGTGCAGAGTCCAAAACTGGACGCAGTACTCCAGCTGTGGTGTCACCGGTGCTGAGTAGAGCTGAGTAGAGCAGGAGAATCACTTCTTTGCAATG
>NW_017729022.1:79604173-79613099 GCF_001723915.1 Gavialis gangeticus
GCAGGCTTTGTGACCTCTGCAGGGGCTAGCATGTCTGTAGTTTTGACACCACTATGGCTTAACACGTCCACATGACACAAATTTGGCTCTCAAGAATTTGGGGTGCACTTTCTCTGAACCTGCTGCACTTATCCTCTTGAAACATGGCTTGCTTTATGCACTCAGAAGGGGCTACTATTTCTGCAAGTTTCATCGAAACCTGGCCATAAATGACAACGTTATAGGCTGTTTCAACCTTTCCCATTATAGCCTATGGACAAAACGTCGAAACAGTGTCAAAACGGCGAAACGTTTTGACTTGCCTCATTTTGTTTCAAGGCTGTTTCAACCATTTCTGTTTCATTTCAATTTTGCTGTTTCAATCCTGAAACTGGTCGAAATAGCATTGAAACAAAACTGGTAGCAAAATTTCACAGAGCCCTAATAATCATTAGGTAATGTAAACCCCAAGATACTTCAGTTAAAGAACACATAGAAGCAATGTATAACTGCAAAACAAACATGCACACTTTATGTGCTATTTTACAAAGAAAAGGAATACTTGAAACTATTCCCAACTATTGCCCTAAAACCAGCTCCTCTAATGGGTCTTGAATCAGACATAAAACCATATAGGATCTTGGAGCCAGGAAGAATCATAAAGAGCACAAATAATGGTCATTTATATTCTCTGAAGTATTAGTTGGTTGTATTGCAAGGGGGTCTTTCTCTCTTTCCATCCCACAGCCACAAAAGGACTCTTTAAGGCCTAGCAAACAGACCTACTTTGGACTAGCCATGTGCTTGGAGACTAGGGGCACAGACAGAAGTGCAGCTTCTTGGTCTAACTCAGAGTGATTGATAGAAATCTCCATGAGTTAGACCAATCCCTTCAATCCAACAGATGTTAGCTGTTGGATTGGGAGGGTGAAGGATCAGCTTCAATTTGAAGCCGATCAAGGGACGGGCTGCAACTTTCCCTGGCTCCACCCCACCTCTCCCAGCTCTGTTGCTGTCTCTGGACGGGAGGGGAGAGAAGGCAGGAGAGGGAGGTCTTTTGGGGTTTTCCCAGCCCCACTAGTGTGGGGGGAAGTGGATAGATTAGAGACCCCACCCCAAGGCGAGGGGCTCCAATCCGCCTCCCCCCCCTCCAGTAGGGCTGAAAAAACCCCAGAAGGGAGCTCCCTCTCCTGCCTTCTACCCCTCCAATCCAAAGACTGTGCTGCAGCCAAAGCAGATGGAAATTAAGTCGTTCCACTTAGGAGCAGCTTAATTTGAATCCTCATACAATGAGGGTTTATTTGTCACATGATCGGAGGGTTCTGCAGCTGTGCTCTTCTGTCTGGGCATGGTTTTAGGGTGATTTCAAGGGGCCCATCACACAACAAATGCAATTTCTGTCTGCCCCTGTAGGCTTTGAATGATTCCCTTAAAAGCTGAGTATGCATAATAGAAGATATTTTCTTGTGTATTCTTTCAACTAATATAAAACAACACTGTGACCTTTTACCTGATATTTCCTTGTTTTCAAATTGATTTTCTCTACATTTATGTTTGTTTCATGCAGCTGTTTGCACACTGCTCCTTAAACTTGTCACATTCAATAAGGTAATAATCACTTCCCCAAACTTTCTCTATCAGAAAACTGGATGTGTAGGTCAGTTGTCTGGATAGCTTCTTGTTCCTTGTGCCACTTATATGGCAGAAAGAGCACATCTAGACATCGCCCTACATTGTTGTAGCAACATGCTATGTTGCTGTACAACATGCTATGGCAACTTAGCGATCACGTGGCCAGCAGCTACTTCACCGTAACAGCGCACATCTCCTTTTTAGCATGATGCTACCTATGGTGAAGTAGTAGCTAAAACTAACTATGTACTGCATGCATTGCACAGCATGGGCGATTAACGCACTGTGTTTTAGTACTTCTTCTTGGAAATACTAAAGCACAGCACAGTAACAACATTGCTGTAGGGTGATGTGTAGACATGCCCAATGACAATAAAATTCTGATTCTTAACTTTCCTTTATGAATGTTGGAGCCCATCACTAGGAGTAGAACTGGTATAGCTGGCTGTGTACCGCCCTCACTGCAGGTACTGCATCAGGAGTGCCAGAACAGAAAGTGAACAGAAGACATTGTGCACTGGCTGTACTCATTTGGTAGATGTCTAATAGGTACTTTTGCCATCTAACTTCCATTACAGTACCCCCTATGCTGCTGTAAGCTGGGCTGGGCAGAAAAATCAAGGAAAAGTGAACAGCCCCTAATAGTCTCTGCTATCTCCACTGCACCCAGCAGCCTGCTATGCAACAAGATACATTTTGGCCCTCTTGCATTAGTCATTTATTAATAAAAGAAATGGTATGACATGAAATGCTTGTAATTGAAGAGCAAAGACCTTAAGAAACAATCCAAAGTGTAATAAAATATTTCTGATCATGATTTCTTGATGGTACTTTTTAACACAGAGACATGTTAATGTTGGAAAATTATGTTTTTTCTGCTTAATTGGAGCAGCTTATATCATTTCCATACTTCCTGCTAGTATGAACAAGGGCTGCTTATTAAGAAAAGTCACTCTTCAGTCTCTTGATCCCAATTAAGCAGTAAACTGCAACAGGATGAGCATTTCAGCACCACTGTTGCACCTCTTGAGCACATTTTGGCTTCTACTTAAGGAGCTCACCCAGTAATGACACAGGAGTACACTCCCTGATGCATGGTACTGCTTTCATAATCTGGCTCCTTAAATTACTCATTTACATTTTCAAGAACGAAAAAAATAAATGATAGTTCTTTAGTGTATTTGCAGACTGAGGTGAGCCTGGGAGTTTGTGTAAGCATAGACATACCCAAACTAACTTTAACTTAGCTAGTTCAGATAATTATAGTAGCATAGCCATGACACCATCAAGCTCAGTGAGTATTTACTGAACTTCTCAAGTAGGCTTGCAGCCTGTGCTGAATCTGTATATGCTAAAGCTAAAATGTTATTGGGACCTGTGCTATCTAGATTTAAGCTAGCTTGTGTATGTCTATACAAGTTGCATTTATACGTTAGCTGTAGGGTAGATATATGCATAGCCACCCACTCTTTAGCTCTTAGCGGATGCATCTAGAAGTCATATTAATGCAGTGCAATAAACTTCAGCACAATTCACACCAGAGTTTATTTCTTCTGGGCACAGTGTTCACATGTGTGTCGCAGACAATAGCACATTGAGCCAGGGTAGCACAGTCCCAGCTGGCAGAAGATGGCGGGGTCAGCCTGCCAGCCCAGAGTTACTCCACTTTGTCTCAATGTGCTGCAGAATGGACACATGGTTGCCACAGTGTGGGGCTAGCCAGGAGGCAGCCTTGCACTGTACCACCCTTCTGCCCCAGCCAGTCCTGGACACCATCTACACATGGGGTGTGGCAGAGTAAATAACTCCACTGTTGAATAGTATTTGTGTCAGGCAGCACTAACCTACAGCAGAGTTAATTAGTTTACTCCAGCCTAATAGCTCCACATGTGTAGACAGGGATGGTTTACTGTGGACCTAACTAGACAACTCTGCAGTGTCTCATGTAGATGCCCCCTGTAGGAATAAGGTGCTAAACACTAGTGTAACTAAGGATGGGTGATCAGGGCATCAGCCCCAGTCACCAACTTGGAGGGGGCTCAAAAATGGGAGCTAGTCACTACCAGCTCAGGTACCAGCACTGACTGAGATGCTGCTCCCACCACACTTGCCACGGGTATCCTCTGTCTAGAAACTTCATGTAATACCTCTGGTGCTAAGTGACAAACTGTATGGACTTAGGTCACTTAAGCCAAACCTGCATAGGTGTCTCCTGATTTTGAGTGTCTAAATTTACACACACACAAACAGATTTTCAGAGGTGTTGACCTCTAAACGTCCCATGAAGTCAACATATTAATATTATAGATCATATAATATTATATCATAATATATATGGCTGCTTGCAGATGTTGTGGGGGGAAGAAAAAACAGGCTTTATTTTAAACTCAATGTGTTCCTAAGCTGAACCCAGAGCATGCCCAGAAGCAGCATCACATAAGTTGCACCTGGCTTTCCCAACATCTGTATAGATTGGGTGCTTTAATATGCACTTGAATCAGCTTTAGAGAAAAGTGCCAAAAAGCTCCACTGAAGTACCAATCAATACAGACACTGCGGAGCAGTGTTGAAGTAACACACTGCTGCTTCTGGTAAAGCACATTTTCCCCCTATGTCTGTCAATGCTCTCTAATATGATAGATATCATATTATATATAATATCCATAGATAGATGGATTTCAAAGAGAAGCATTAAACTAATTAGGCGCAGAAAGGCCATTTTATGATTCAATATTGAAAAGACTGGAACATATCTGTTTAAAAATGAAAGGATAAGAGAGGAAATGATAGAGATATACAAGATAATAAATGGTTAGCTGAGTGCATCTTTTTACTCCTCCCCAAATACATAAACAAAGAAACCATCAGCAAAACTCAAAGGGAACAAATTTAAAACTGATAATACACCACTTCTACAGTGCAAAATTGACCTATAGAACTCATGGCCACCAAGATTTAGAGCAAGAATGTAAGACTTTTTTTAAAGGATATTTTAAGGATTTTTAAAAGTAAGAAAACATAAATAATTTGCACGATACTACACCTCATATTTCAGGACTGAAGACAGCCAGAAACTGTCTACTTTATTGCTTTACTATTCCATTGAATATCCTTATATCCTTGTTTCATGAGAATTTAAAATAGGCATATTCTATCATGACTTTCAGCCTAGTGGGAAGTACCTTCAGCTGGGAGGGAGGAGACTGGGTTTTGATCCCTCCTTTGAAGACCATTTTGCGTATTTTAGATAAAACTGTGATAAGTAAAATGTATGAACAGTCCTTGGAGTGGAGACTGGATCAGTTAGGTACAGCCATGCTTACTCTTACACTCTATTCCAAGCCCAGTGAATTGTGAATTCTTATTTCAGTGGCCCAGCTTCAGCTGGAGGGGTTTAGTGTCCCCCACCCTCAACCACCATCGCACTTCAGGAAGACCTGTCTCCTAAATTGGGGTATTCTTTTTGAATATGAAAAATGTGGGCTTCAATCCCCTTAGGCAAAGGGGGGAACTGAACTTGAGTCTTTTTGGTCCTGCACAGATACTCCAATTATTAAAATATTGTATAAAAAGGAGGCACTGTCATCCCCATCTCCCCTCATCATACAGGTTAATTGCCTGTATTTTACAAGAAAGCATCACCACTGCATTCTGCATGGAACTGCTCCTGTCACTGTGCTACATTTGCTCTAAGAGCACTCATGAAACTCGGCCTGCTGCAGATTTGGGCAGAAAATGCCTAGTTTCTAGATCCTGATCAGGCTGAGGCATGAAGTGTCTATATGCTAAGAGTGTCTATATGCATGCTCCGATGTGTTCTAATTAAAATGTGTCGGAGCAGATTGGGTTAATCAAGTCTGCTCTTCATTTTAATTAGAACGCCCTAGCATAGTCACAGCATCACATATATTTTTAAACCCATGGCTTTAAAAATGGCCGCTGGGGTGTTTAACCTAAAGCTCACTGAATAAGCTTTAGTTAGAATACCCTGCGGCCATTTTTAAACATGCAGGGGCTCAATATGCATGATGCTGTGGCATTTTAATTAGAATGGCTCTCTGGGGATTAAAACCCTCTCCCTCCCCCCCTCACCTCCAAGCACAGGCAGCCTTAGTTGCTCAGCCCCATGACATGTGAGGCATTCCTGGGCCTGCATATAGGCAAAACTAGAAACATCTCAGAAACTTAAGGTGAAGGGCAAAGTATCTCTTTCTAAACCCTGATTGAGTTGGGATGGGGAAGGGGGATCAGGACTATAGTTTTGGACCTTGGGCCCTAAATTCTGATTAAATACTACTTTGGGCACCTAAGTCCATTTATTTGGATCTGGCCTTAAATGATTTGCTGAAGGTCATAAGGGAAGTCTGTTGTAGATCCAGAAATCAAACACTTATATCTTAAGTCCAGATTTAATCACAATACCAATCTCCCTCTTTTATTTTTTGGCGTGTTGCTCTTAACTGAGTAAACAGAAAGCACTTTCATATTATTTTCCTATAAGAATAAGTACAAACCCTTATGACACTAAGACTACAAACAGATGTCACATTTGTCCCAGGATAAGCCAATTTACCCCAGGACAAAATGCAGTTGCTCAGACTTCCATGTCTGTTGTCTCTAGATGAATCCTAAATGAGTTGACAGGATAAGAAGTACTAACAGTTTGTCCTGGGACACCACAAAGTGTGCCTCAACAGTTACCGCAGAATTGCATCATTGAATCAATGGCAGAAAGTGGCAGTCCATTCAGCTGCTCACTAAACCCTGATTAGAAGGGTAGTATGTGTACAATGCAATCCCAAGACATTTCGGGTCTGAGACAAATACAGGCACACTTTGTCCAGGAACAAATGCAACATCTGTTCCTAGCTACAATACTTCTCTTCAGATCTGAAGAAACCATGTCTGTTATTTTAAGCTCTTTCCTTAAACCTTGATTAAATATGTTATATTAGAGCTAGTTATTATTATTAATATTATTATTATTATTATTTTATTGGAAACATAGTGAATCAGAGTGCATGATTGTCTATCCTGTTGTTATTGAGAGCCAAGGTAGAGCTGTGGCAGTAAGCATGCAACATCTCCAAAGCCTGATTGGCTGACATCTTTGTCCTTTAGTATAACAGTCATTAAATCCTTTGTTAATGCAGAACAAAGGAACATAAATGTGTTGCCATGACAGCAATGAAGCATCTTACTAATTAACAGAACAATTAGCTGTCTTGTTGAAATGTTATGACTCAGAACACTCACTAGGTCCCATATAATTAGGGCATTGGCTTAGTAGAGCAGACATGCTACTGGTTCCCACTGAGGGCAACCCTGCAGCTGCACTGTTTTATTCAGTAACACTCAGAAAGAATGACTAATTTTGCTGGAGCCTGCTATATACTATACATTTTGAAATTTTAAGAGGAAATGGATGACTGAATATCACATTTCTGATTTTTTTTAACAATTGTTATCAAGAAGGGGGGGAATCCATGGGACCCAGTTTGTTTGCTTTGGTCAATAAGCACTTGCCCTGTTTCCCTCACACAGTCAGCTTTTCTTGCTTGTGTTGGGCAGATTTGAGGCCATTATAGCCATTATATCTAAACTTTGGGAGCCTCCAGGTATTCTAGGTATGTAGCATGGCTGCCATGTAGACATAGCAATTGAAAGTATTTTTAAACTTTATTAGAGTTCAGTTTATATGTCTTAAAAAATAAAATGTATGCTGCCAGTGATGTGCCTTCTTTATCTCAGCTTCAGACTAGAAACATCTGGATTTCCTGTAACCACATCCAATCTAAACTATGGATGCTATTTCTCTGGGTGTGTTATAAGGATGTGGTTCCATGCACAAAACAGCACTAGAGCAGCTACAGAGAAAAACCTTCTTGCCCATTATTATACCTGCAGAATCCCTCCTCAGTGCAGTATGGCCTTGCTAATTCTGAGTAGTTTGGTGATCTGTGAATTTTGCAACATAAATAAAATTTGTATCCACACAATAAGGCATTATAGTTTCTCAATGAAGGAATTTGTATGTCAAGGAGCTGAAATACCTCTTGATTTCAATCCACTGCCCTATTGGGCAACTGAACAAAAATGCAGGCCTGTATATGGTGTTAATAATGAACTAATTGCAAAAAAAAAAAGAGGAAGTTTGGGCAGGTAATTTTTTTAAGACATAAGTATAAACACACTCACAGGAGCAGGCAATGAGTTTGTTACAATATAGCTTATAGAAGTGGTAAATCTTAGAATGGCAAAAATATAGCCTGGACATTTAGATCACAGTGGCCATGTCTACATGAAACGTTACTGTGCAGTAGCAATAAGCTACTGTGCACTAGTTCATTGCTATTATGCGGTAGCGTTGGGGCGCACTAACCATGATGCGAAGCTACTGAGCAGTAGTAACAAGCTACTGCATAGTAGCTTGTTGCTACTGCACAGTAGTGTCAGAAAAAAACCATGCAGGGATGCTATTACATAGTAACACCAGTTAGTGCAGTAATTTAGTATTTGGCTATGCTGATTTGATTAATTAGCTATGCAGGAGAGCATCACTGTCTACATGTATGCCCATATTCCATATGAGGACACAGTAAATTAATTAACTCTGTCATAGGATAATACTGTCCAGGACAGTACTCTCCTATAGCAGAGTAATTTATGCAGCCTCAGCGCACATGTAGCTGGTGACAGCAGCTGGCTGGGGCATGAGGGTGCTACAGCATGGAGACTGCCTGCCACCTAGCCCTGCCCTGTAGCACCCTCATGCCCCAACCAGCCCTTCAGCCACCTGACACCGCTACCCAGAGCCCAGGGCTGACTCCCCAGGCCCCCTGCCAGCCTGGGGCTGCTCTGCCCTGGTTCTAACTGCTGGGTCCCAGGTGCACGTGCAGATGCTGTGCCCAGGAGCAGCTGACCCCAGCACATACTGCACTGGAGTTTATTTCTCTGTGTTAATTGCATGTGTAGATGCACCCACAGTGTTTTCACTCTCATCATTTTACTACAATAAAACACATTACATTGCTGATGCTGTACTTTTCTTGACAAAGTTCCCATTAATGTTATTTTAATCCAAAGGGGGAAGCTCACCTGGGCCTAGAGTGAGTGAGGATTTAGTTAGGGAGCTTCTGGAGGGACTGGACATTTTTAAGTCAGCCGGCCCGGATGATCTTCACCCTAGAGTCCTGAAGGAACTCGCTGGGGTCATTGCAAGTCCCCTGGCGCGGCTTTATGAACACTCGTGGTGCTCTGGAGAGGTGCCGGAGGACTGGAAGAGGGCCAACGTGGTTCCCATCTTCAAAAAGGG
>NW_017729022.1:79613578-79659623 GCF_001723915.1 Gavialis gangeticus
GTCTGGAACCAGCTTCCAAGTGAGGTGGTGCAGGCTCCCACCCTGGGGGTTTTTAAGAGGAGGTTGGATGACCACCTTACTGGGGTCATTTGACCCCAGTGCTCTTCCTGCCATGGCAGGGGGTCAGACTAGATGATCTGCTCAGGTCCCTTCCAACCCTAGAAACTATGAAACTATGTTAAGTGCACTCTCTATATTTTCAATTATAGCAAAGTACAAATTGTTTTATTTTATGTTAATAAAATACGTTATTTTGGTAGCATTACGTGAATGTTGACACAGACAAAAATGAGCAATGTCTAATAACACTTTAAAATTTAAAACCACTAGAATTGTTAAAAGCATTAGTGAAGAAATCAGCTGTGCTATCAGTCCAGCAGAGACTTAAAACATCTGTAGAACTGGGACCTATAATAATAAAGTGCTGTGCTCAAAACCTGTAGGCATGTCAACTTATGGTCTTTCTAGATCTCAAAAACTTGAGCTTGGTAAATACTGGGATAGAGAACACCCAAGAGTGAGAGGAAGGGTTGATAGAGATTTTGTAGGTAGTACTCTTTGCTGTCAAGTAACACTCTAATCACACTGCAGGGGTGATGCCAAAGTCACAGTCTATATGTTATGATGAAAAACTGACATCCTGGCCACTTGTGCTTATTAAAGATGCCAGGACACATTCTATGACAAAAGTGGTATTAATTGACAATGGCCTTTTAGCCTCATTCCATTAGCCTCATTTGAGTTGTTTCATGCTGACTACCAAAATGTCTACTGCAGTTTCAGTTGTGCATTCTTCAAAATAAGGCATGTGGATATGTGTATTGCAAAAAAAAATGGGTTAAAGATTTAAATATCAACATTTTATTGTATGCAGTTCATGACATTTTTATATCAAGATTGTTTTACTGCTTAAGGGGAAAAAAACCCAACGCCTAAGCTTTTTCAATGTAAACTTTGCAAAATGGTTGGGTACAATCCAGACATTTCATGGAGATAACCCAAGTTAATTCTGTGTGTGTATGTGTGTGTGTGTGTGTGTGTGTGTGTGTGTGTGTGTGTGTGTGTGTGCGCGCGCATGTGTGTGTATGTGTGTGCAGGCACAATTCTTTCAGGAGGCACTTGCCAAGGCAGATGCAAGTTTCCAGTGTTGATTTTAACATGGGGACCGATCCGATTTTGCAAAGGGGAGAGACAACGACCAGCATTGGGCGAATAAAACCAGAACTCTACAAACAGAAATCTGTTGATTCAGATGGCCAGAAAGAAGATGTGAAAACCTGTGGAAAGCTTAACTTTACTCTCCGGTATGATTATGAAAATGAACTTCTTGTTGTTACAATTATCAAAGCCTTAGATCTGCCTGCTAAAGACTTCACAGGAACATCGGACCCCTACGTTAAGATTTACCTTCTTCCAGATAGGAAAAAGAAGTTTCAGACACGGGTTCACAGAAAGACTTTAAATCCTGTCTTTGATGAAATCTTTCAGTTTCCTGTAGCCTATGATCAACTCAGCAACAGGAAACTGCATTTCAGTGTATATGATTTTGACAGATTTTCTAGACATGACATGATTGGGGAAGTTATTCTTGATAACCTTTTTGAAGTCTCTGATCTCTCCAGGGAAGCCACTGTATGGAAAGACATCCACTGTGCCACCACAGTAAGTAATATGTCCCAAAAGTGTTAAACTGATGATATTTTCATTTCTGCTTTATACTGTATGGAGAGTTTATATTGTTTATCATCATATCCTGGGTAAAAACACTTGATAGCATTTTCCTTTTGAGCATGGAAAATAAGATGCGTATTAAGCTATGAAATTTAATTAGAAAAAGGCCCTCTTCTTGGAGCATATGAAGTATGCTTATGGCAAATGATACACATGTAAATTAGGCTTATTAATTAAATCATATGCCTGAAAGAGTCACTGTTTCACAACAATTTTTATTGTTTGCTAACAATTTTCCTATTAGGAAAATGCTTTGTCCTTTAAAGTATCCCTCTGCTTGAAAGCCAGGACCACTATGCTCCTGTTCACACTCTTTCATTTGTTGGACTCTACATGAAAGAAATGATGGAGGATAAGATATCCTGGTGCCTAAAATGGTCTCTAACAGCTGCCTTAGATTAGGGGACCTTATATGAAGCATCAGTTTTATGCTTTGATAGTCCAGTAGGGGCTATAAAACCAACAATTGGGAATGTAACCTCAGACCCTAGACATCCCTAAACATTGCAGTTGGTAACTGAAAAGGTATAGCAAGAGTCAGAGATTTCTACTCATGCCCTGTTTCTTATGCCATTCCTGTATAGCATCTACTACTAGCCATGGTCAGAGACAGAGTAATGAATTAAAGGGATCTATGGCATGTCTTATGTTCTTTACAGCTAATGGTGACTACAGACACTTGATATTAGTAGAGAGCAGTAAGACATGTGGAGAAAATTTGGGAACTGAGAGAACTGGATTATTGTTTCAAGTAAGAAAAAGAGGATTGTGGCCTGCATAAGTCACCAACAAACATTATCAAATGGGTGATGTTTTGCTACAACTACAGCAGGCTCCCTGCCAGGTGTTTTCTTCCTAACCCAGAAAGTCAAATTAATCTTTCGCAGTCAGCATCAGACAATTTAAAAAAAAAAGGGGGTTTTGTCTGCTATGCCATTCATAAGGCAACTGGAGTGTCTATATTACCCCAAGCCATATGTTATCTCCATGCTTTTCAGCATGAGTAGGTCTAGTACCACAGACAGGATTTATGGTGTCTGGGAGACTGGGTCAGAAGTATGTGGGTGCAATATACTATCCTTTGTAGCATATCCCAAGTGAGAGGGACTCAGCCTCTTACTACATCCATTCCTACTTAGTATGTTTCTTTTTCTTCTATTACACTGATCCCATTGCCTCACTTCTCCTAGTCAGTGTTTCCCACTCTTTCTCTTTGCCCTCTTTTTGCCTTCCTTTTGTTTTTATCTAGTCTCTTTACTTTCTGGTTGTTCTCTATTTCTTTCACCTCCTTCATCTTTGCCACTGATTGCCTCATTTGTGACCTCTATGCCGTCATTTTTCACTGTTTCCTATCTGCCCTATGTTTTGTCTCCTGGCCTGGGTGCACCATAGTCAGAGTCTGCTCATAGCCTTTGATTCTTTTGATGCTGCCTGGAGCCTCCCGTCCACTACAGCTATAACAGCTGATTGCACAGCCTAGTGTCTCAACCTCCTGTTGCTGTTGTACTTAGTTGGATACAGAGCAGTGCAAAAGCAAAGAACCACTATCAGAGGTACCTCTCATTCACATGCTTAAACAACTGACCTCGGTATCATGACTGTCCTGCCTGACATCAATCCTGATTACTATAATGCATAGACATATAAAGATGCATAAGTGATATTAAAATTTCTCTTGACGGAATATGAAATTGTGTTGAATCATCTAATTAGTCCCTTTCTCATGTTGTTTTGCTTCAAGAAGCTCTTTTTTTAAGGTTATTCTGTTTTGTGATGATAATGCTTTGTACCTTTCATTCAAGGTTCTTACAGCATTTTTCAAATGTTAATTAATTTTACAAGTTTAGGATGGATTGTTCTGTTGTTCCATCTTCTGCACATTAACCATTAGAGGTAAAAATTAAAAATAAAAACAAATTCACTGAAATGCAATTTAATTGTTTTTCCTCCTAAACAAAATGACCAGCTTGACTCAAAGTCTATTCAGGGAGCTAGGATATTAACCAGTTGTTGTGAGCCCCATTAATTCTCTTTGAAGGTTGAGGGCTGAGTCACAAACCACAAGCTACAGTAACCATGTCACTTCCCTAATGTAGACAGGCAGCTATTTTTCTTCTTTCTCCCTCCAAAACCAATGAGAAAAATTAGCCTTCCTTCTCATTCTCAGGACAATAATATGTCGTATCTTAAGTGATAGTCTGGGGTATTGACTGATACTATGAAAGGTAGGGCTAGCTTCTCGACACAGATGTGCAGTGTAAATGTAAGAGGAATACAGGCATATCTAAGCTGAACCAGACTAGTGGTTTTACCAACTATTTCCCTGGCCTAGCAAATCCATGAAACATGGCCTCTTGGAGACAGGAAGGATTGTCCTATGGTTCTGGTGTAAGTCTTGGGCTTGTGAGAACTGCATTCAAGTCCTTGTTTTATCACAATTTCCAGTGTGACCTTGGGCAACTAACTTATTCCTGTTTCTGAAATCAGAATAAAAAGTCTCTCACTGGGGTTCTATGAGGATAAATGCATTAAAGACTGAGCAATAATCAGGTGCTAAGAGTCATATAAGTACATAATATAAGAAAATAATGTTACCTTGCTAATGTACCTCTATTAATACTGTGGTTAAATATCATACATGTAACGGTTCAGGCAGTTATTCAATATTTAAAAAAGACAAAAACAAATAGCTGTCCCTCAGCTGCCTCCTTCTGATAGTAATATCCAATACAGTAGGTCATTTGGAACCCATACTACTGCTGATTTTACAAGCAGATTATCGTAATTAGATAAAACAGAGAAAATACCCGACTATGGTACGGTATATGAATAAGTCCAATCTTTTTTTCTACTTATCTTCACTGGACTTTGTATTTTAGCTTGTTAATGTAGAACTAAGAAATGTGTATCATGTCATGAGCAAATGGGGTTTAATTGATCTTTTATGGTATATCCTTACAACAAATGGAGCACATTCTAGATATGCAAGCTAGAACTCAGTGAGCTCATATATCTATACAGCACAGTGAAGAACTGTGCAGAAATACTAGCTCAGGTTCTAGAACAAGTAAAACTATGTTAATGGATCACTGTACTCACCTGCAAGATCACCACACACTTCTGGAGCTCTGGTATCCCTACATCCTGCTGCATTGAGCCATGGACACATACTCTGATTGGAATCACAACTGAGATACAGTATTGACATCCCTGTAAGTTCCCAATTATCCTTCTTGCTTAAAAGATTACAATTACTTTGGCAAAGGCTCTAACCCAGTAACAAAACAATTTTAATATGCTTTGATTTCATTGAGACGTAGCAATTTTGTACTCATCGTTAACACTAAGCATTGCATATCCTTAGTTTTGAGTGGTTATTTTGATTAAATTACTGTATAGCATTAAGTTTTGGAGTTTTGTTGCTGTTTTGCTGTTTTTAAGTATTCAGTGGTACCTTAAATTTAAATGTTCACTTAATCTTTTACCATAGACTGATTTCTGCCTTCTGTAATTCCTCAAGTAGTCCAACACTGTGTTCTCAACAGACTATAATACCAACCAAATTATGCTACTGAGAGACATGCTAATACACATCTGGTTGAAAACTATTCCATTCTTAGCTGCTGTAGCTAGTACAAATCTCTTCCAAACTGCAGGAAAAAATGCCCAATTACAGTGCTTAGTTTACTGTGATAATATCCTGTTTGGAGTTAATGAACCACTGTTTTGCAACTTCAAATCAAAAACTTGCCATTTAGGAAAACTGTCACAAGCTTTAGGCATTCAACAAATATAGCATCGAGTACACTGTTGCACTTCTATGAATAACCTCTCTCCTGATTGAAATATTTTGTAAACTGTGACCCCTAAACATATTAAAAATAATTTTCAGCTACATATTATTTCATCAGGCTGTTGTAGGCCCTTTTAATCCTTGTATTATTACAGTGTTTTTCTAGTCACTTGAAATGTTTTATTGACAAATGAAATAAGCTATAATATGTCCTTTTAATATATACAGGTTAAACTGTGCTACCAGAAACTTGTTTGTGGAGGTTATTTTAGCTATTTTACATAGGTTATATCCAGGTTAGTTCTAATTATTTCATTTTTTTTACAGTTCAGGAATGGTGAGACTGAGGAGCCAATCCTGCACAGAGTTACATAACGCTGAAGTAGTGGAGAACTGGGGAGTTATTTCCTAAGATCATGGGATAAAAAACAACTTAGATGCCAAAAAAAAGGACTTAAACATCTAAAGTCCATTCAAATCCAAAATGGTGATTCATAAACATTGTAATCAGTGGCTGCCTAACCCTAACCCTGCCCTTGACCCTAAAAGACCTAACTCAACCTTTGTTATTAGAAAATTTCCTAGCAACCTGAATATGCCCAGTACAGCCCAAGCCTGAGTGGCTATGTGTCAACGTCCAGCTAAGCATCGCTGATATTCAAGAAGTAGGCAAAGTGGCCCCCCAAGCACTCCGAGGGCCTGTTAGGTAGGCATATTCTGGATCCTTACAAAATGTGGTTGCAGCTGTTTTGCGTTTACAACTGTGGCACTGGAGGAAGTGGCACTGCCTGTCTTCTATATAATAATCCAGTGGTTAGAGTGCTCACCCAGAAAGTGAATGGGTTTAGACCCTTTTGAGGGTTCTGGATCCATATTTTCCAGTCAAGTGCCCTAGCCATCATGCTGTAGGTTAAACTGGTATTGAGGAGGCTGCTTTCTGATAGGGCTGGGATATTGTGTAGAAAGGAAAGCAAGATTTATGATGTCAGAAGGAAGCAAAAGGAAGACGGAGTCTGTTGTGTAGTAACTAAGTAGACACAAAGCTAAGACTGAGGAGACATGGGTTCTGGTCCCTGCTATAGGGTTTATTTCTATATTTTATCCAATGATTTTCAGGATAAAATGCATGCACTGCTCTTGGAGAACAGGTAGAACCAAGGCCTTACCCTTTTCAGCTGAATGCCCAAACCACTATGCTACCCATTTAGGCTCCCTATTGCTTCATTTCCTTGTAGGCCTATGAATCTTGTATTCACTGCTGCCCAGTGACACAGCTAGATGCAAGTCCTGATGTCTCCAGAATTAGGCAACTGCTAAGCAGGGATGCAGGTTAGATTGGTATGTTGAACTGAGGCACATAAAGCTTGCTGATGTCCTGTTTTGGTGCCTAAGTCATTTTTAAACAGAGGGGGAGAAGTTACGTTTTTTTATATACTTCCCTCACCAGGTTCCCCCTGTTTTGGACTACTTTGTATGTTTTCTCAAGTTTATCATCTCTGAATTATGGGTATGTATATTCTTGCAGCATGTAACTCAGGCCCAGAATGTCACTCATACTGTGTTTAAGTTACAGTCCTAGGATTGGGCCAAAATGCAACATGTACAGAAGGGTGACCCTCTCCTTAAGTTCTGGAGTCCTCCAGGAAGTTGGCTATATTTCTCCCATCATCAAATATTCATGTTCTGTTTTGGAGGTGCATAAGAGTAAGAATTACCCCTAACTAATATGAAAAGGTTACCTACGTGTGCAGAAGTTTTTGACAGTAAATGGCCCATTCATCTAGGAAGTAAACTTGTAAAAAGATCCAGTGGCTGGAATCTGAAGCTAAAAGATGTACAGTGGCAATAACGTTAAATGTTAACAGTGAGAGGTAGTTAGCAAATGATTGCAGTAGATTCTTATTCAATCACGGTGTTACCAAGGCTGGATGCCTTGCTAAAAGATAAGCTGTAGTTCAACAAGGAATTTTTGTTTTGGTGCTGGAATTACTAGGTGAAACTCTATGATGTGTATTATGAGAATGATCAGACTAGATGATCTCTATTGTCTAGCCTTAACATTTATAAATCTATTAATTACTGCAGTTCAATTGAGTGTCCTTTGCTTATGATATTAAGTTGCAACCATTTTGCAAAGTGCAGGATTGGCTTCCACATGCTCATTTTTATTCTTATACTTTCCAACTGTTGCTATTCATTTTTTGTTATTTGTATTTTGTTCCGTTATTTTTCATTTCATATTGTTTCCTTGTTCTGTGGTCTGAAAATATTGTACAATAAACAGCATGTATCTATTGTAAGTGCTAAAGCAGTTTAATTTTTAATGTAAATTTATAATTATTAACACATTGTAATATTTCTTGTGGAAAAGAAAAGTCTTAGATATCTGAATGTAGAGTCTTAATCTCCCCAAAATTTGCTTATATATCATTGGGAAAGTAAGTCCTCAATAAATAATCCATCAATTTCTTCTGTCGGTTTGATTGATTTAAGTAAAGATAAACTAAGATGCAGCCTTTAAATACCTTTGAAATATGGCCAAGTACACTATACTCTTTTATTATTCTAAAATATATTTTCTGGTACAAATTAATAAAATCAGAGATAAGTGAATAATACATAATGGATAGTGTATTCAGTAAAATGCCTCTTTTTGTTTGCAAAATGCCTGTTGCCAGCTCAGAAAGAATCATAGGTGAATTGCTCAAAACAATTTAGAAATTTTCGAAAAGAATCCGTTTTCTGATGGATTGATGATAAGAAATTGATTGCAACCATTCAATATTTAAAATTTAAGCTGTATTGCTGTGTTTTCTGTTTGGACAAATGGGACACATGTTATTTCCGATTAGGTTCATATTACATTTTAAAAGTAATATCTAGAACCAAACATTTATTAATTCTCCATTAATATTGTGTGTTATTCACTTGAAGTTGACCTATAATCTCAAACATTTCTGCCAGTAAAACCACTGCCCAAAGTGTTAGTGGAAAGTGGTCACGTGTTGCTGTGACAAGGACTTACATCTCTGTGTCACATTCTTCCCATAGGAAACTGAAGATAGTAATAATGCAAAAGATGCATCCTTATAAACACAGTATTTAGAACAATGTGAGACTGTTGTTTGCCAACAACACTGAAGATAATACTTTGCTGATTAGTGCAAAGTATTACTGAGTCGAGTGAGTGTTTAGCTGCTATTTTTTTTTTTAAAGATAATCACATTTACTTTTCTCTTGACCCAGCTCAGTCATACACTAGAGCAGGAAGTGGACACTGATAATCCTTCTAGAAACTGTCCTCATCATTATGGACAGAGAATGGACATACTAATGCTGCTTAGACCACATACTTATACATATATAAACCTAAGACCAAACAGCACTCATATTTATCAGATTCCAGAGGCCATAATGGACATCTGCTGTTGTTTCCTGAGAATCTTAGTCAGCGCCGCCACCTCTTTTAATTGGATGTCAGTCCAATCTGCCAATAATACGTTGTTGATGCTCATTTCAAAATACACCAAACAACATGTTCATTCCCAACTTTGGATGTACCTTTCATGGACGAAAATCAGTTTCCTCAACTTCAGCTTGAGTAAGACAGAAGTCAGGAAAGAAGTTCTGGGAGGAGAGAAGTTCTTGAGAAAATGACAGATTTACCTTTTGGCAATTAATTCTTGGGGCCAACTGTAATACTTACTATATCTTGGATACTAAAATAGCTGCGTTACTAAGACAAGTCTAAGTAGCAGCTAACTAGGAGATGACATCACATTTGTTTAGGATTAGATGCAGCCAGAGTGATGTATGCTTTGTGATTTGACCAAAAAAGCCATTAAAACAACATACAAAGCATGTAACAGAACACTGGCCTGTAACTGCAGATATAGCTATCATGTTTGTTATAGGGACAGTCTTTTAACACCAGGGATTTCTAGGAGTTGAAGTCTTCAAGGTACATGATGGGAAAAGGTCAGCTGGCTAGGTATCATGTGACTTCCTACTGGAAGGATCAGTCTTGAGATAAACAGAGGGTGCGTCTTGAGATGATACAGCTTGAGTAGGATGTTCAGGGTAGTTCTTTCATGAGGGACTAACCAGAAAGGATTATGCAGGGCAAAGACTGGTGCCTCTTCTACCCCTCTGGTTGCTGAAAGCTGGGGTGGATTCTGTTTGTTGTTGACTGTGTTGTTGTGATTATGCTATGTAATTTTCTAAACCAAGTTTTAGGAAGGTTACCTGAACTGCATTAGAACTAGCCCTTAGCACCAACTGGCATCTAGTTGGTTTATCTATTGGTTTATAATGCAGCTTTCCACAATTGCTGACAAGGTCCCAGAGATAAACTGCTAATAGCAATTACTTACTGCATTAAAAATGTGGAAAATATGGTTCTATCAAGTGGACTGGATGCTTGTTTGCATCAAAGTAACGTAGTGATAAGACACATGGCTAGATAAATGTGACAAATGAGCCAGTGCTGTTTTGATTTTCCCAACAAAACTGGAGATGCCCTCAGTGCAATTGTGTTTGGCTCTTGAATGCCAGTTCCCTCTCCTTTTAAGGTCTACCCAACCCTACCATGATCTTTATCTGTCAATATAGTTGCTTTATTTTATCCCCAGTTAGATATTTGAGTGCATACTCATTCTCTATATTAAAAATCATTAAAGCATTCTGGTGGAAAATCAGAACATCCAAAAGTTTCAAAAACCAGAACATATTTTTTCATTTCCTGTAATGTTAGGCTATCTATGGACCTTATTCCCAGCATTATATTGAATTAATAGAACTATCCCAGAGGTAGGTAATATGTTAGGAAATGTGGCAGTTCCGAGACCTACATAACTTTGGTTTTCAAAGCAGTAGTTTGCTGTCAATTGATTGTGGCTGCTAGAATATATTGACTGAGGAAGAAGAATAGAATACATGTGTTTCTAATAACTTTTTGTCATTCTGAAAAATGGCCCATTATTTTACAAAATACCTTAATTTACATTCATTTGGAAATTGAACCAATATGTGGTGATAATGATGATGTACAATATGGCTTATTAGAAATCTAGATATGGACATGGAGAATACACAAGTATTGTCAGCATTAGGTTTTTTTCTTTTCATCTAAAATCTATTCTTTAACACTTAAACATTTAAATTATATTTAATAAGTTCTATAGAAAAACTAAATAGAAATTAAATAAAAGCCTGAATGATTAATTCACTTGGTTTTCATTTTAATAATGTGAAGGTAATTCATTTAATTCTTAACAGTGTTTCAAGGAGATCTACACTATTACAACAGAATATTATGTTTTAATAGTAGCAGTTAATGAGAAATAAGCCCATAAAAGGGCCTAACATGCTGAGCCCTGGTAACATCTAAATAGCCCATGGGAACAATAGGTAGAGATACAACTTTGAGAGTTAGAGAAAGCTAAAATGCAAATAGGTCATCTGACTATGAAGACAGAATGCAGTTACTGTCTGAAAAAGAATGATGTAAAAAAGATACCATCTCACTTCACATGCCTACTTCCTGTTTGTTTTTCACCCCATTAGCATTATAAAACCTGCAAAGCTATTGGCACATGAGCTGCAGTGTATCCTAGTTCTCATGTCATCAAGCAGATTACTAAACAAGTTCTAATTGCAGTCTGTTGTCCTTGAGGCATAAAACTTCAATTTAGCTACAGCTTCACTTTACCCCATTTGAGTTAGGATTACTGATGAAGGAGAAGGAGCAAACATTGCTTGATCCCTAATTCTATTTGGAGGGATTTCAACTTTAAAACTGACTTTTTGATTGTGTATTGAGAACCTTTCTATGGAAACCATTGAGAACAAACGGAAAAAATCCACAAGTTTGTATCTGAAGGGGAAAGAATGAAGGTTTATCCAACAACCACAATCCTAAGGGCCAGATATACTGATTACCTGCCTTATGAATGAGAAGAGGGTGAGGGGCTTCTGCAAAACTGCTGCTACACTTTCCATGCAGGTGAGTTGAGGGTGGGGAGTGGTCAGGGGTAAGGCTCCATCCTCCAGAAAACTGGCCTTTCAAGTGATTTCGTTAGCCTCTGGGTCAGGACCTGAAGGCTCAATCATGAGACGCAGTGAGCACACACAACCCCCACTGAGTCTGCATGATCAGCATCACTCAGATTTGGTCCCTCAGTATGGGTGAGAATTTAATATTGGATAGTCCATAACCTCTAATTATATAACAGAATTAATAAAAGTACCCAATACCTTTCCCTGAATTTTGTTGTTCCTATTTTTGTATTTCTTTTTTGCATCACTGTAGCAGGAATGCATTAGCTAGTCATGTAAACTGGGAGCAATAAAAATGAACTGAAGCTGGTGTAGTGCTTACACTGTTCCCACTCTTGGTCCTTCATGATGGTTTGTGATCACAAAAGGGAAATAAAAGCATAAAAGATACACAGTATCAAATGAATGTATTTGTATTTGTGCAGCTGTGCCCAAGTTTCCTGCTTGTTTGTACAAATTATTGGAAGCCTTTGGGAGAGAATCATTATGAGTATCTGTCAGTAAAGCTAGTTGTTAATTGCAACCTCAGTTTAATTTATGAGGAGGAAAAACACTCAACACTAATGAAAGTCAGGAAACTTCACTGGCATTACTAAAAACAAATCCTGTAGCAGTTATAAAATTATTTAGTTAAATACACATTTTTGCTCCTAAAATAATCTGTGGCAACCTTAATAATTAATGTTACAGGTAAATAAATACTTCTATAATGGTGTTTGGACTGAAATTCTTTGTGTTTCTCTCTCTTGAGTCAGAGTTCACATAAACGGTGCTGTCCACCTTGGGACTTGGGACTCCCTGCACCAAAAGCATGAGCCTATACTCACTGAGCTAAATAATTATCTCAGGGCATTCCAAACATTGGGCGAAAGAATTGGTAGCCACCATTCCACACTTACTGACTTTGTGTGTACTCTCCGCAAAGCACACGCAAAGCCCCAACAGCACACAGTACAACCAAAACTAAACTAAAATGAGGAAGTAGCTAATGGCAAGTTTCTTCCAAGTAGCTGATGGCAATCTCCATGATGGTTTTTCCCTAGAATGTGTGGCATTGCTCCCCAGGGACAGAGGACAGTAAAATAGGGTCTATGGACTGTCTCAATGGAACTTATGGTTTTTTTGGCACCCTGATCTTATAGTCATAGACACATTACAAATGTCTAACACAGAGGAGCGAAGGTATTTTGAAATAGTAGATGTTCAAGTTCACTGAATAATTCATTTTTATCACTATGCAAAATGCAACGTGTTTCTACTTCTTTAATATTTGTGCACTTCAGGGCAACTCCAGCCTCCTCCTTCAGGGATGCAGCTCACCTGTACTAGAAGTTGTGTGTATAGATAATGGAAAGGTGTAGAACTTTGCTCCAGGACGTGGTTCTGTCCTGATATTGGGAATGACCAGCCAGGTTATTCCCTCTCTACCAGACTATTTGGGCTTAATTTATTAAAAGTAAGTCTGCAACACATTCAATGTAGTCTAAGTAGTCAGTGCACATAACTAAACAAGGGCTCCACACCCATGAGTGAAATCACTGTAATACTTATAATCATATCTGCAAGCAACTGTGAACTATTCCTGGCTGACAGATGTTTTAGTCACCATAGAAATGAATGAATTAGAATGGATTAAGGTTATTCATCATCATCGACTATCCCTTGATACAAAGATGATGTCTGCTGGGGGGCTGGGACAGTTACTGATGAGTTTTAAGGTGGCTGAGGAATCCAATCCATGGTCTGCAAGTTTTTCCACCGATATGACAAGTGGTACCTTTGGGGCGGGAGGGGTGTGGGGCACAACTGTTGGCCAGGATGTTGTGTGCTTTCCTTCCTCTGCTATTTCTTGGCTTCCTGAGTGAGACTGTTCCCTTTGAAGTGGGCTGTGGCTTGATGTATGGTGCAGCACTTGAAGCTTGTTACCAGCCAGCACTTCCCAATTTGTAGGGTTGATGCCACCCTTCTTAAAGTATGCTTTCAGTGTGTCCTTGTAGTGCTTCCTGTGTCTTCCATGGGTAGGTCCTCTTACCATGACTAAGTTGAGAGAAGAGGACTTGCTTCAGAAGATGAATGTCAGCCATCCTCACACAGTGGCCAGCCCAGCCAAGTTGATGTTTCATGATCTTTGCCTCAATGCTGGTGATGTTAGCTGCAGAGAGGATGCTGGGATTGGTGCAATGGTCTTTCCATCTAATGTGGAGGATCTTTCTGAGCCAATGCTGATAGAACCATTACAGGTGCTTAAGATGGCTTTGGTATGTCACCCACATCTCACACCCATAAAAAAGCATGGGGATAACTACTGCATTGTAGGCCAAGATCTTAGTTTCTACCTGCAGATCTCAGTCAGCATGGACACAGTGAAGCAGCTTTCCAAAGGCTATGCTAGCACAGCGAATCCTATGTTCAATTTCCACATCAAAACTGACTGACTGGGAGAGGTGACTGCCAAGGTATGGGAAATGCTTGATGTTTTCTACGGATTCTCCACCAATGGTAATTTGTCGGGGAAGCAGGGAAACTTGTGCTGGGGCAGGTTGATGAAGTACTTTGGTCTTCCCAATGTTAAGGGGGAGTTCCAGGCTGTGATAGGCACCTGAGAAAAGGTCAAGGGTGGAGTGCAGATCAGTCTCAGTGTGCACAAGGATAACTTAGTTGTCAGTGTACTGAAGGTCAGTGGTGCCAGTCTTGGTAAATGTTGTTTTGCTGTGAAGGCACTTCAAGTGGAAAACTGACCGTCCATTTGATACTCAACCCCAATTCTGGGAGGAAGGCAGCTATGAATGAGAAACACAATCACAGCAAGATAGATGGAAAAAAGGGTTGGGGCGATGATACAGCCCTGCTTGACACCAGTATGGATGGTAAATGGGTCTGTCTTGGATCCATTGCAAAGGACTGTGGTGGTCATCCTATCATGGAGTAGCCTGAGGACACTGATGAACTTCAGTGGATTACCAAGCCTAGCAAGCACCTTCCATAAAGGCTTCATAATTGATGGAGTCAAAGGCCTTGGTTAGGTCAATGAATTCCATAAACAGCTCCTTGCAGTGCTCTCTACACTTCTCCTGGATCTGTCATACAACAAAAATCATGCTGGTGATGCCCTGACATGGTCTAAAGCCACACTGGGATTCTGAAAGAACATCTTCAGCAAGGGGGAGGAGGTGATTCAGAAGGATGTGAGTAAGAATCTTCCCAGCAATGGAAAGGAGGGCAATGCCTCAGTAGTTCCCACACACCAACTTGTCCCCTTTCTTGAAGATGGTCACAATGTTGGCATTCTTTAAGTCAGGTGGAACTTTCTCATTAATTCATATGCTTGGTCTGAGTGATGGCAGACCAGACTTCCTTGAAAAATGGGGGATTAGCAAGAGGTTCTATTACTGGGTACTGAAGGATGGACTTGATGGTGGCAGCTTGGACCTCAGATTCACTGTCGAGTAGAGTCTTGAAGTGCTCCATCCAGCATTGCTTGATGGATACGTTATCCCTGAAAAGGGATCACAAGGTGGTTGGGCCATTGGAATATGGTCCATGAATGGCTTTTATTGCTTGAAAGAAGCTTCTCATCTCATACTGGTTAGCAAAACTCTGGATTTCCATGGCCATCGCTTGCTGCCACTGGCTTTTGATGTCCCATAGCCTCCTCTGAACTACAGCTTTGAGCTGGTGGTAAGCCTCTCATTTTTGCCAACCGCAGAATTCGGCTGTCTTCTGTTGGATAAGTGCCTGAATTTCCTCATTGTTCTCATCAAATCAGAATAAGGTTACTATGGAATGGAATAAACTAACTCTGAATAACCTACTTTTTCTGTCATATCCATGCTTTCTAAGCTTCTCAGCTTTCCTTCTATTTTATTTTTGAAGTATATGGAATGCAGCATAGTTTGGCTAGGAACAGCATTTTATCTTCATATGCAAGGCAACCTGCATATTTCACAAAGAATTCAAATGTATCGGTTGAGTGTACAACGTTTGAATGACAGGTTTTCAAAGTCATTTTCAATATATCATCAGTATGTGAAATATAAAGGAAAGAAAAAGATGATTCAAGCCTGGAATTACATAATCACCATCATCATCATCATCGTCAATCATTCATGAATCCTTGATAATTTGCTCAGTATTGTAGGAAATAATGAAAAAGGCACTGAAGCAGTTCCAAAGGGTCTACGGATCTCTTCAATAAGAACTTTTCTTTTCAAATATCACCAGTTCCTGCCATGTCTGACCTTCACATCACAGGTACTATCTGACCTGTGCATCTTAGTGACTTGAACTCTAGTTCTTTCATTAATAGTTCTTTCATCATATAGTTTTTCAGGTACCCAGAGGGCCAATGCTCTTGTTTCTGGTTCCATGATTAACCCTCTGTTCTGGATGTTCTTTTGATGTCATAACCTTTGTGAAATTAACAATTCATGGCTCTGTATGTCAGCCAATCCTTCTACACTCTTGTTTATTTTGGATTCTTCTATATAGCCTTTCATAAACTTTTGCTTCTTTGTTCTGTTGAGTATACATGTATTTTCTCTACTAATGTTCTAAGTCTTCTGGCATTTGTGACATCCTGCATCCATATAAATTATCCTTGAAAACATCCTTGTTGCTTTGAACTTATCTAGTGATTCTTAACACACTTTTGTCCAATTTTCTGAAGTTGACAGTAATATTGCAGCCTCTTTCAGCATACATTCAACTTGTGCTAGTAGCATTTATATGAATCTAACACATTCATTAATCTTACTTGTTAAGCCTATTCCAAAGTATAGCCACATTAAAAATGGCTTGCCATTTTTCTTTCTTCTTCTGAAAACAACATAAAAAAAAAATTTTCTCATTTTCTCTGATTATGTTGAAACTTTCAAAATTTGCTTTGATGTCAAGCATTCTATAACTACTGGAGCACATTTTTCATAACATTTTTATGTTCAAGTGATTTGAATACTAATATCCTAGGCTGTATTTTTCTCTTTTTTTCTTTTATGTAGAGGTGAAAAAAGTTTTCAAAATAATATTTAAAAATCAGTTTACATGCTCTTCCTATTCTTGGCCTTTTGTACAACCATCTATAGCCCCGAACAGGCTTGTACTCTTTTCTTAGAAGTGCACAAATGATGTAAACTAAAGGTGAATTTCAAGCTGTGAGAGCTATTATTGCAGTACCTTGTTTCCCGTATGTTTTTACCTATGGCTGAAATTCATAGGTCTTTGCTTTTTCCATTTAAATTTATTGAGAGATTCACAATATGGTGCCTTTCAGTTTGGTCTTTTTATTTATTTAGGCCAAAGAGTAACACGGGACACAGTAACAGGGAACCCAGGCCAAACAATAGCTGCAGCTTGATTTGATATTGTAAAATAGCCTGTTACATTTCTTTTGTATAGAAAATTATCATTGTATTGTGTTTGTCATATGTAGGACACATAAAAAAGGACAGAAACAATAAGCCTTGCTAATAATCTACTATGTGTTATTTTGCTTTTCATACACTACCAATTTCCTTTAAATGGAATTTTCCTATACTAAGAACTACTGTGATTAGAACTATTACTAGAGGGCACATAAATAGCCAAAATACAGTGGCAGAGTTTGCACTGTTGTATGTATGTATACGTAATATGAATAAATGTATATGGGTATTCCTCCTTGATAGCTGACACTATCCACAGCTCTTACTACCCAAATAATTTTGTCTTTTATATTACATGTACATTCAATGTGATACACCCATCTCATGAAAACTGAGCTCTTCTCCACTCAACTACACTCAACCCACCACCTCTAAAAAAAAAACAGTAACTTTCAGAGCAGAAAAATCCCACCCAAAGCTCTAACCCACAGTCAAGTGGATCTCTATTTGCCCATGCAACCACTGAAACTAGCTACTATTTGGAAAGTAAAATTAACCTCAATATGTCTGCTTCTAGTGTACCATAACTTGTACTGTAATACTATATTGTCCTCATTCTGGCATTATAACATCAGTTACATCTCCATATGTTTGCATTGCTATTATTTTACTGTATAGATAATTCTAGTGATAGTCTAGCAAACTAACAATTAGACATCAAAAAGGCAAAATATCTTATCTTCACTTGAATTATGATTTTTAAAGAAATATCCTGAAAAAGCCAAAAAGATCCATGTTACTACCACCTGGGATCCCAGCGCCATTTCAGTCTGTGTTTCAGACTGTAAGTAGAACTGTGAGGAAAAAAGAAACATTTGTCCATATGTCAAAAGGTAAGAGCTGTGAAAAGAAATTGGTGAGCCAAGTTCATCAGGTGAGGATCAAATGGTGTAAAATCCATTCCAAAATCCTTGGAAACCTTCATGTAATGAAAATTGCCTGTTGTGGGTATGAACATGCATAGCAGCCTATTGATTCTCAGAATAAAATCCCAAAATAAAATTACTGTCCATAAACTGACGTGTGAAACTGAAGAACCTATGATGGATACGATAGAAAGGTAAAACTATTCCAAAACCTACAATTTTCAATTCAGACTAAGTAACATACTAAAATATGTGGTTAAATCTGTTTTTATTCAAGACAGCAGTAAAGTATATGTCTAAATTTAAGAACATTTTTTAAGACCTGTGGACATCAATAAAGCTACTTATGTGACCAACTCCTCAAAAATGAAAGATTTCACTCTGGCCCCTAATAATTTGGCTTATTATTAAAAAAAGTTCATCTCTAGGACAATGGCTGCTTTTCCATAAATGATCTACTAAGGGAACTTGCTGTAATAACAAACATTTATAAAGATTAAGTAGCCACTGTCTTCAGTAAGTACTGGAGTGGACACATACCTCATTTTTATTTCAGTGGGCATTAGGCACCTATATATCTTTTAAGGATCTGAGCTTTCATTTTTAATATAAAACTTCCTGTTTTACATTTCTGAGCTTTAAGATTTTAAACAGTTAGATTTTAAACCACACATGCAGACACTTGTTGTTTGTGGCACCACAAGCCTCTTTGTGGTGCCACAGACCACACACAGTTCATGTTATATTGCATGCCTCACTACTAATCAGCAGCATGGTGGCAAAATTTGTTACCAGGATTTCCCAGTATCAAAAAAAAGCCCCAATAAAAAAAAGCAGGGCAAGACATGCAAAAGTAGAGTGCACCTGGACAAATAAAGAGACCGGGCAGCAGGCAGCCCAGGGCCACCTGCCCATCTCCTCATGCCACTCCCCAGTTGGCTGGCATGCAGGGTGCCTCAGTGCGGAGGCTGCCTGCTGGGTAGCCCCACACTGAGGCACTCTGTGCGCTGGCCAGCCCTCCCTGATAGATGTGGAGCCTAGCCAGGAGCCAGGAGGAGCTGGACATGGCAGTACAAAGTAGCAGCACGAATTTGTGCCACTACTATTTGTGTTGCTTGCAAGCATATGCCTCTGCTCATCTGGATGTGGCCTTAGAGGGCTTTGTTCTTACTAGGGTTGAGTGATAACTCTATCTACCTGACCACCTGGTAAATCTATTTGCTTACTAGAGAAAATGCTATAGACAGAAGTGAGAAATAGAACCCATACATTTATTTCTCCTTTTTTCATGTTTATACTTTGCTTCTTAGAAGTCATATTTTTTGGCTCTACCCCACTGCTATGTTAAATCCTAGTCCTATTAATAACCTATGTCCCTCCTATATAAAATATATATATATTTTATGTAGTGATATTTAACTTTCAGAAGAAGACATTTCATTTGGCCTTAGTCCATCTGGCACAGTATGGTACTTCCTAAACCCTCTTTTCTTTCCAGGCATGTGGGAGATAGTAAGAGCAATATTGCTAATTTTCTCATTCTTTCCTTCCATCTCCACAGTCAAACACCCACAAAGGGAATGGTAAAGCAACTCCTGTTACCATGTTTCACAAAGACAATGACCTCTTCTATCCTCTTACAAAGTAAAAGTGAATCATTCATGCACGCGTGCGCATGTGCACATACTCAGGTTTTTAATACCTTTGTGAAAAGGGCCGAAATATATGGGTACACACATTAGACTTGCTATCTCAACACTTTTTTATAGGTTGGAAAGGTAGAATGTTGAGTACCACCCAGAACTGAATTTAGCATTTTTCTTTTGTGGCATATAAAGATTTTACAGTGCAGTATCTTGTGTACTTGACTATGAATCCGACACCCTGTCCTGCCAGCTGCGAACAAGCTCAAGAGTTCTGCGGTTATCCTTGGGTTTAAACCTTCAGTCTAGCAACTCAAAAGTCTGTCACTAAAATATTGTTGCATTTCTGTTTTTTCATGTTTTGCATAAATCTCCATTGAAGTAGCTTGTATATAATCTTTTTACAAATATCTAAGGCTGGAACATCTCCAAAAATAGGTTCATTTAGTCACACTTAGAATTTTTATAACATTTTGGGATGTTTGAACTGTTGGAATGCATAACAAAGTCCTAACCACCTTTTTCCCCCCTTTTCAGGAAAGCATAGATTTGGGTGAAATCATGTTTTCCCTTTGTTATTTACCCACTGCTGGGAGAATGACATTAACAGTCATCAAATGTAGAAATCTCAAGGCCATGGACATTACTGGCTCTTCAGGTGCGTATTCTTCCTCTTCATTCACAGTGCAGACTTCTGTTCTGAAACATGGCTATGTAAAAATGGCAATTTCTTATTCAACTACATATTCAAATTATAAGTATTGATATACATGTAATTACATCTGCTCATGCTGGTGACAAAAATGTGAGAGCAGGTTACACTATTTTCTTTGTGTTAGCTGTGCAAAGAAGACATTGCTAAGAAAAAGTGAAATGAAGAGTCTCATTCAACTTGTGCACCATCATCCCAATAGTTTCCTAAGTTCCAAATTATCACAGCAAATTTGTTGAAGGTAGTAGTTATCACAGAGAGCATAGGCTGAAGACAACAGTTTGTACACATGAAACAAAAGGTATAATTTTGTTATCACCACTTCTATTACTGTGATGATATATGCTATAGAAAACCTGAGAATATAGGACTGGTGGAGTTTTTTGTTTGTTCTTTGGGTTGCTTTAAGTCATATATTAAAACTCAGTATGAAAAGCACTGAGAGACAAACGATCTCATTTACTGGAGCCATCCTTCAGAATAGATTTGATCTTTAAAAGATACCATGTTGGGAAAGCATTAAAAACTTGTATATATAGTGTATGTAATGCTCCATATAATTAATCTAAAACTATATACTTTTTTTAATTGTATTAATTCACAAACTGTTTGTATTACATTTTTGCTTTTCCTTTTATGAGGACTTATCAGTCCTGATTAAATCATATCAAAGGGAGAAGAGAATAATATAAAAAAAATTAAAGCATTGAAAACCCATTTTGAAGCACTTTTCAAGTGTTTTCAAGCTCCCTTGACTGTCAGTATGGTTTAGGTACCTAATTGCCTTTTTAACTTTTGAAAATATCCTACTTGCAAATCCTACTTTTCATGTGGATAGTTACCACATACAATTTTCAAGAGAACTGATTAAGGCAGACATAAACCTTAGATCTATTTCCTGTATTTCTATGAATGGTGTGTCTGTTTTGTCTCCTTGCTCTATTTTGAGTAGGCAGGATGTGGAGAATGCAGAGGAAACAGTTCTGGTTACCTTGTGCCACTAAGACCATGTTGATGAACATAGGTAGTCATTAGCATTTACTTTCAGAGACCTCACGGCTCTTTTATGCAATATTTTATCTACATAAAACCAACTTCCTGTTACTCAGATCCATATGTCAAAGTATCACTGATGTGTGAGGGGAGAAGACTGAAAAAACGGAAAACAACCACAAAGAGAAACACACTCAATCCAGTTTATAATGAGGCCATCATCTTTGACATCCCTCCAGAAAATGTGGATCAGGTCAGCCTCTCCATTGCTGTGATGGATTACGATCGGTAAGCACAGTTTACTGTCTGAAAATATTAATCTTGTGCAAGTCATTACCCGATCATTGCAAGTGACTTTTTTTTTAATTCCCTGGTAATTCAGTTACATTCAGTCTCAATAAAATATAGCTTGTGACTCGTTGCATGAGTCTCAAACATCCTTGCCTCTTGCAATTTAATCCCATTGGTATCAAAAAAACCAATCTGAAGAATACACAAACATGACTGAAATCTTTCATGTAAATGCAACCCACTTTAGCAGTGTACATTTTTGTCCCTTCTGTGGTGGCTGGACCATGTGTAAGAGGTTTATAATTCTGCTGCAGCTTCTAACTGACTTAGTCCCTGAACGCAAACAATAGAGACATTTTTACTATCATAGTGCATCTAGAAAGCTAATTACCCCTGGCCAGTTACAATGACCCTGACCACTTTATCATATAAGCATAGAAAATAAGGGTTGCAAAGGAACTCAGGACGTCATCTAGTCCAACTCGAAGTAGGGCCATCCTTAACTACATCATCCCATCCAAGGCTCTGTCTACCTAGGTCAAGGGATGGAGATAGTACAACCTCTCTGGATAGCTTGTTCCAATGCTTTATTATCCTCCTTGTGAGACAGATTTTCCTAATAACTAACCTAAACTTCCCTTACAACAACTGGAGAGCACTGCTCCTTGTTGCACATTCCCATGAGCAAGAACATGCATTTTCCCAGAGACAAACAGCAGTGGAACAATATGTGCTGTTGTTGCTCGTCCCCAGGAAACTCCCATCCACACAGGTTCTAGCATGCAGCACAGTACCCCGAGTGGGGTAGGGGAGGCTGGGGCCAACACCTGGGCTCCTGAGGGCCTCCAGGGTCTGTAGCCACGGTGATCCATTAACATGGAGCCTGGCTGGCAGCCAGAGCATGGCTCCAGCCAGCCAGGCTCCGGTTTGGGGCTGCACACACTGCCACCATGTGTGCCGCCTCACTTTTTTAAGGCATTAAGTTTTTTGACACTGGGGTCTCCCAGTGTCAACCCCCACCCCCTCCCACTGCCCAGCACTGAAAATTAGCAGTGTGGGGAACACCTGTATCTGTGGCACATGCGGTGTACGGCACTACAGATGGGTCTGTGGTGCCACATACCACACGCCTGTGCTCGTCTGGACATGCCCACTGAGAACAGTCTAGGTCTATCCTCTTTGGACTCCCCCCCTTCAGGTAGTTAAAGGCTGCTATTAAGTCCCCCCTTAGTCTTCTCTTTTCTAAGCTAAATAAACCCAGCTCCCTCAGCTTCTCCTCAGAAATCATGTGCCCCAGCCCCCTGACCATTTTTGTTGCCCTGCACTGGACTCTCTCCAAGTTGTCCACATCCTTTCTGCAGTGGGGTGCCCAAAACTGGACACAGCACTCCAGATGTGGCCTCACCAGTGCTGAAAAGAGGAGAATAATCGTTTCCCTCAATCTGCTGGCAACACTCCTACAAATACCGTCCAATATGCTGTTAGCTTTCTTCACAACAAGGGCACACTGTTAGCTCATATTCATCTTACTTTCCAGTGTAATCCCCAGGTCCATTTCTACAGAGGTATCTTCACAGGAAGGTAGAAGATAACTCAATATCATGTCACTCATCTGTGTTCTGCTATGGGCAAAGGTCTGCTCCATTCTATCCTTTTCCAAAATGTTTAGTGCAAGGGAGAAGATCTATTTTTAAACCCATCCCCAAGACAAAAATAGTGTGGGTGGTACTGATCAGATTAGAGGTGGACTAGTAGAATCATGCTTGATCTGACTTTACCCATACATACTAATAGACTTGGGCTTGAGAGAGATTCAAAATTATAGCAGTAAAATAATTTAATACTATAACATTTTGACAGCATTTAATTGTTGAACCTGCTCCAATTTTTGTCAATGAATGTTTCCCCATTGACTGTAAAAGATGTAGAGTCTAGTCTTCTGAGAAACAATGATACAGTGAATTTTGCCATTCAGTCCTTTTATATGAGCCTTTGTCTGTTGATCTCAAAGAGGAAGGTAAATATAATTACCCTGTTATATAGAGAGGGGAACTAAGAAAAAGAGAGAGGAAATTACTTGCCCAAAGTCATTCTGTGTTGGTGGATATATATCAAGATATATATTTTTATGTGAATACCTCTGGTTTGTTTTGATAAGAAGTCTATATTATCCCATCATATTTCTACACATAAGGTTCTAGTTGTTAAAACTGACTACCTGAAACATATATTTTAAAATAACTCCTGGAGCATGCATGAAGCCTCATTCCTCCCATTCCTACCTTTTGTCTCCTCACACTTCAAACACAATAAAAATACACATTATTAACAAACTTGCTACTTAAAACCATGGTTATTTTTTGCATGTTATTCCCCATCTGTAGTGTTGTATCTTTTGTAAAAATGGCATCTGCACCCTAACCCATGCTTTTGGGTGCTAATGATACATACACTTTGAGCATCTTAACATTTGTACTGAACCAAACAACTACAAAGATGTTAATACATCTATTTACATTTCTAAAACATTATTTGTCCTTTTTTAATCCTCAGAGTAGGGCACAATGAGGTGATTGGGGTGTGTAGGACAGGAATTGAAGCTGAAGGACTTGGAAGAGATCACTGGAATGAAATGCTGGCTTATCCCCGTAAACCAATAACTCACTGGCATCCACTAGTAGAGGTAAGAAAAAGAGTATCTCTATAGTGAAATTGCCACTATGTCTCTCTGCGTTTATATTTCTCAGAGCTTTTGAGAATATTGGAAGTCACTATGTTGTGAATTTCACTCCTCATGTGGAGTGGATGAGAAGTTAAATTTGAGTTGCATGTGTGGGACAATCAACTGAATGGCCAAACAAGGATGCCAGTGTTCCCCCCATGTGCTGTTGAAGTGGCCCATGACTAAGTCTGGAATGAGAGTCTGCTTCGGGGCAGACCAAGATGACCAGTTAATTCTGAGTTTGGGGAGAGGGTCTTACCTGCTCAGCTGTCCTGCACTTACCTGAGTAAGAGCTGACCGTTCTTATGCCTGCATAGCGAATTTTCCCTGAGTAATGGACTGTCACAAAAAATACATGACACAGCTCACATGTATTAGCTTTTGCTGTTCTTTTCAGTGAGGTCCCATATATGGGGGCGGGGGAAGGGTTACTTTTGATCCAGATACTTTATTTCAGAGATTGCCTCCCTGCTGTCAAGGTTTTGACATAAAGGTCCTTACAATATTTTTACATACTACGTCATGTTTATTTTTATATTATCAAGAGTTCCTTAAAAATCACTTTGAAGTGGTAGCTGTAAACATTTCAAGGGCAGTCATTTTCTATTTAAGGTCTTTAGCAATATTTGGGGCTGTGTAGCTAAAATATATTGAATTCAGACTGTGCTATTGATGATATTGACATGGGGCTACAGCTCTGTAGCCACATACAGAGATACTAAAACAGTCATTTATTTGAACCTTCTTATCTTAATGCATGGAAAATGATGTGTGCAGCTTCCTGGATTTTTTCAAGAAATACGCCTTCAGTCTACCCTTTCATGTCCTGCCTTCATTACATGTATGCTATCTTAATTAGGATTGCAGTGGGTCATAAAGTAAATTATGGTGATATGGCAGCAGACCAAGATTGGGGGCACTATGCACCCTTTCCCTTCTGTTTAACTTTACAGACATGCCAGGTTGAGAGCTGATGCAACTTTAAAGCATTAACTCTTTTGTGGCTCTGTGTTGTGGAACTCAGTCTTAAAGAAAAATACCAAAGAAGTGGCAACTGGGGAGAGCCCTGAATGATGGCCCCAGTGGAGCTGAAGTCTCAGGAAATGTGTGACAAATATGAATCTGGTGCCACAACAGCAAATGGCTCTCTGCTTGGAGGTCCCTAACTTCCTCTGAATACACTGGGCTATAGGAAGGGGTTGAAGCAGAACTGCAGCTCACTAGATGGTGAAGCAGACTGCCTCCACATGGAAAGAGCCCCTTAGGAGTTTCCCCTCTAACCTTTCTTTCCCTCGGTTCCTTCTTCAGGAAAGGCTGGCATGGACCACACAAACTTAGCTTAAATTTCTTTTTCTGAAAGCATGTTTTGTTTATCTAACAGAAAAAAAATGGTGGAGTATTATTCTGATTCAGCCCTTTCCTTTGGAGAGGATCCTTATGATTCTCTCATCCTCAGAAATGATCGTGCTGAATGGGCAAATCTGATGATATTTGTAAAACTAAAACTTTTCTTCCAGTTACCTGGCCGAGCAACCAGTTTTGATAGCCAGGGGTCTTGCTCATCACCAAAACCACCTCCTACACCCTAGGGCACAAGAAAAGGATTCACCACGTCCAGTGGCCAAGCTCCCATGTAGCTCATACCTACAGTAACAGAAGGTTTGGCTTCCGCAAATGAACTGTATCCATATTTTTGTATTAAAATACATTTTCCTATTCTAAGTCTTATATTACAGTTTGTAATAATTTCTTAACTTATGAATGAAGTTAAATTGAGCCAAAACAGTCCTTCCTTTGACAAACAGTCTCTCTGACATGTATCTGCCAATTTAAGTAGTATTTTGATATGACCTATATCTTTGCATAAACAAGTAAATCTGAGAAACTATTCAGAACTTCAAAGAAAACGCAACTTAGGATGCTGTTCCTTTTAAGGTAACAGATTGTCACACACAGCGCTTACTTTGTAATTTGCCTCTAAATGATAAATTTTGCACTAAGCACTATTATGACTATTAAAGAAAGCATTTGGCACTTGATGTGCTGGAAAAAACAATTCTAACCACATCACGTCAGTTTTTTCCTATTATTTCTTTTTATTTTACTTTGTTTACTGTGAGATTGATTCAAAGCCCACCCAAGTCAATAGAAAAGCTCCTGTTGGCTTCATTGGGCTTTCAAGACCTGTTGACTTGATCTGTAAATGAAAATATGCAGTTGGAACCTTACAACAATCCAAGACCCTATTGACCATAATGGGACTCTGTGGTCAACAGATGCATCTGTAGTAGTCATGTCTGCACAGTTAGCCAAGGAGTGATGCTGAGAGAGAAACCCCACCTTTCCATGCCTGGGAGTAGATGCTTGTGCCTAATTTGCAGATTTGGACATGTTGGGGAAGGACACAAGTAGGCAGGACTTACCCCTTGCCAGTGCATCTTGGTCTAACTCTGCAGGCCATATTGACAGCCATGTTAAGTCCCAGTGAAGTCACTATGACCCTGTACAAGGTATCTGCTTACTGCATGTATCTAGTGAGAAAAGCATGGTCTAATTTTTGGTGGGGTAAATCATGCAGTCCTTATACAGTCTTTACTCAGGGAAAACTGTAGCTGAGATAATAATGTAAAATGAATAATATATTTCATTATTTTTTACCTATTACATATTTTCTACAAACATTATTTTTACCTAGTATATGTTTCTACATAACATTAATCATTGTTATGCCTCACGTAACTTTGATTCTTGGTTTGTCATTCATTCACAAGAAGTTTGTACCAACAATGTAGTATTTGTTAACCAACTATTTTGACAGGACACATAACTCACATAGTATGGTTTGTATTTCCTGATTGGGTGAATCCATGTATATGCAGGTTTCCACATAAAAGACTTCGATTATGCTTTCTGTCAATATATGGTGGTACAAACTTAAATCTTACTACTTCAGGAACATTACTTCCTGTAAAATCAATTATTAGACTATTCAATGAAAATAAACTCAAAAAGATCTCAGTTAAAGTGAGTTAGTTTTAAAACTGCATGATGCTATTTTTCAGTATTGATCCAATTCTAGAGAAAATTCCCATTTACCTTGGTGAGGCAATTGTTTTTTTCTGAGTAGAGATGTTAAAAAGACTGCAGGATTGGACCCTGGACTTTAAATGTGAACTTCAATGGAAAAATAATCAAAGTTGTTCCCTATTTTTTTATGATGTGTAAATAAATCAGAAAGGTTTGTGTTTTTTACATTAGGAATGTCTATTTCCTGTCTATACAGGAAGACCCTAATAGGATGGGAAAACTTGCAAATTATGACATCACAGAAGTCACAAAAATGGTAACAGGGAAGGAAGTTTTAACCTTTTTGATTCGACTGCTTTTGTTAATACCTATTTTACTTTAATGAGTAACATTTTAGATAAACACAAGTTATGTCTGAAGTTCCACCACCTCCAGCCATTTAATTAAGATGCAATAATTCAAAATAAATATGCACTGAGATATGCGTCAAGTCCTCCATCAAAACTGGGAAAGGCTTGACTTGACATTTGAGAGATTTCTAAGGCAAACATCTTATCTAAAGTAATTACAAAAACAAACAAAGCCAAGTTTAAAAAAAAAATCCTTGAAGTTCACCTTTAATAAGTCCTAAACAAACATTTTCCCTAGAAAGATTTTGGTTCTTTTGTCCCAGAGAATAACAACTCTCAAAATTGTATTTTAATAATTATATATACACAACAGCCTTGCAAAATTCTACTCATCCACTTGCCCAGGTGAGTAACTTCTTTTAAGTCAGAGAATAAACTATAATTTATTTCTTTTTATCACCATCCTGGGGTCTTCTGTCTGGGTTTGGAAGTTTTCACAGTGCTTTGTGCCAAGCTGATTTTAATAAGTAGGTATATGCCTAGAGAATAAAAACTATTTTGACTATCCATTTCTCTTAATATAAAGTAAATCAGAAAAGGGGATTTCTGCCCCAGAAGTTAGTTTTTGTAATGTGATACTGTAATAGTTGACTGAATATTCTTTGCACTTTTTGCACCTAATATCCAAAAAAGCTAACAACTTCACAATCAAATGTAGCATTGGTGTTCAGCAATGAACCACATCTTTTTTAACTGTTTCACTGTACTCTATTAATTTCATATATGTTTCCTTATAAGTGGCAAGATATATAAATGATCACTCTCTTCGGTTTAGATTCTTATCCACACCAAAGGAATAATGTTTCAGTTTTTGCCCTCCTTTTTGTAATGCTCATTAATGATAATGTGCTATGTTTCTGAACTTGAATTACAGGTGTTATGCTCTGTAAAAAAAATAGGCTGCTTATGTAGGCCATCAGTCATAAACAACATATTAGTGCTTTCTCTTACTGCTCCCTTATTAGTGATGTACTTATGTAATATAAAAAATGAATATTTTTTTCATTGGCCTCTTATTGATTCTGCCTCAAGCATATGCTTATCTTTACCTTATAAGCCATTTCATTAGCTTGAAGAGCATGGGTCACAAGTTATGCATGTGTAAAAGTCCTCATGGGACTTGATAACCCCAAAATTAGATGTGTACAAATATATTCATAAAAGTTCTCTCTGCATGAAAACTTAGCAAAGTTTCATTGAATTCATAAGTTACTTTTTCTACCACTCTATTAAGTGCAATTTTTGTAATTTGTAAAAGAGGTGAAAAAGATAACTGAAGAAATTCATTAGTTGTTCATCTATATTTCCACCCTGTTGCAAAAATTTGGCAAATATTTTGGTGTAAAATACTTTCTAATAACTCCTAATTTTTTTAAATACACATTCCTAAAAGCTTGAATTGCTATTTATTGAATTGATTGACTTGACACAGTAATTATGTTTCACACAAATTTTATATTATACTGCAAACAATTAATACTTTCAGCACAAAATCTCACAAATATGTACTGTATTTACATGATAAATTAAGTGGGTCAAAGAAGCTGTTTAGTTCTTATATATGCTTAAAGTAAAACACTCTAAAATGGAAGAGTCCAAACTTAAATTTCTCCAGGGAAATAGTCTACTCTTTCTCTTAAATAATATTTTCAAAAGAGCTGTTTCTCCCATACAATATAAGTTTGCAAGGATGATCAAATACCATTAAACGATTATAAAATTGCCAGTAGGTCTATGCAAAAGGTTTGACTAGGACCCTTAAATTCAGGTAATTCTGAGATTTTAGCAGGACTGCAGACATTAGTACAGGTCGATAAATATTTACTAAAGCTGAGTTGAAGCAGTTCACACAGTGAACTGGACTTTAGATCACTACACTGAAAATGTGTACAATTGCTAGTTTTCCAGCACATCTGATTATTTAGTTCCCAACTTTTCCATTATTTATACATATTTTTTCTTGTCTGTTAACAAAAGATACATGTAAAAAGTTTATTGGATACAAAAGCTGCATGAAATTCCATTAATCTGGTAGTCTCATAGACTATATGTATTAACTCTAAAGCATTTGTCCATAATCTTCTTTCAAAGTATAAATTATAGAAAAGTTGAGAAAATTATTTTATTATTCACTAGGAGTAAACATGTACTTCAAACGCCAAATTTTCAAAGGAGTTTTATAAATGTGCCTGAAAAAATGTATATGTTTGACAAATCAAAAGCCTAACTTTGCACAACCATAAGCATTTGCACATTAATATCAGTATTCGTTATTATTTAGAGTTTAAACCGCAATATGACCCATGGATCCAATAAAAAATAAGTTTCCATTGCTACTAGATAATGGACAAAACCAGGAGACAACCTCTGACCTGAAGAGCTAGCTCTTTTTGTGTGAATGAGTGTGCCTAAAAGTTGTAGGGGTATAAATTGAGTTAACTGTGAATTGTGAAGAAAACTGTGAAGCAACTCTACCCAGAAATAATTTAAAGTCAGGCAAATCAGCTAGAAGGTGGGAAAAATTTATTTTATGTGGGGATATTATTGGATACATCAAGGGACAAAGTTCTTGGCAATGTTCTTATTCATAATAAGACTCAGTTATAGTCTTTTGTTCACAAACTTACTTCCAGTAAGCCTATGAGGATCAATCTAAAACATGAGCACTTGCCTTCCAGAAAACTGTACAACTGTGCCAATTACAGTGTTATTGAAATTATCCAGTAATGATCAAAACAAGATCAAAAGAGAAGCAGAGCTAACATGAAACTAAAGGCCTCCTTTTAGAGCAGCTTATCTTAGCAATATTTATACCATTCTTTATGACCCTGAATGTGCACTTAAAACAGTGATAAAGAGGGAGACTAAAAAAAGTTTTTACAAATAACTGAAGCACCAGCTACTGGAAATAAATAAAATGCTGAACGTGTTTCATGCTCATGACAAATAATACCTTACAACAATACAATCATGCCATTCCAAATTATTATACACAATGAATGCAATTCTATCTAGGAACCCCTTCTCTCACTTTTGGGTTGAAAGTTGGCAACTGTTTAACAGCACACAAAAAACTGAGTTCTGCAAGTCTAAGTGAAACTGCATGGGGGACTTAGAGAATAAAGGGAAACTTAGTGAAGAAACTGGATCTAACACCTCCACTCTTGTGAAAAGTGTTTTGGGATTCTACATGCCAGCAACTGCCCAGTGCTTTCAAGTTATGTCTTAGCTAATAGCTCACACTTCCAGCAACATTCCTGTAGATATAGGGTACTTTCCCATTAATGACTCTGAGGAAAGAATTATACCAATGCTACTTTTTATTCCACTCTGGTAGAGACAAAGTCCTTTGTTACATACTCATTCTTTTAGGCTAGACCATGGTCCTCAACCTTTTTACATTCAGGACACCCCTCCATAACATTTTTTTTTTTTTTGTATTTGGCAGAATCTCAGGTTGACAGCCACTGTTGTACTGCCTCAGCTTACCTCAGTGGATCTCACTGACGAAGGGAAGGCATGAACCCTGCCATCTGAATGGGGTTATATTCAGAGAGACCAATAGAAACTAGCTAAGCTTATTTAGTTTGGTAACCATGTCAGCTGCATCTCTCACAAGGTTTCTTGCAGGAATGGGTCTTTATTGAACTTAATGTTAGTGAAAAGGGGAAGTAGAACATTTCATTTGGGCTGGGTACTCACTACCACCCCAATGATGGCATTTCAAGAGTCACTTGAGACTGACAGTTCATCAAAAGAGCTAAGAGAACTTAACAGCAGAATAAGCCATTTAAGTGCTTTTGAACATCTGAAATATGAATTTTCATTTCCACCTGGGAGACATTTTACAATCTTTTCACTCTCCTATGCCTGAGGAAGGGTGTATGTGCCTGAAAGCTTGCAAATAAAGCCTTTTTTTTTTTTGCAACTGTCTAGTTGGTCTAATACCATGAGTTCTGATTGTTTGAGTATCTGAGTCACTAACACATGATAAGAAGGGGGAAGAACCACCTGAGCCTGTGAAAAACACATTTTTTTAAGCTTATCTAAAAGAGAAGTGACAAAGATAAGTCCAGAAGCAAAATGAGGTGTATAGACTGAACCTAGAAATGTTCGTGTAACAAGAATCACTTTGATAAAAATGTGAATATTTGGGGTCTGAATCCCCACTGCCTTGCACTTTGCACAATCATTTACAATTATACAAAGGAGGTAAGAGCTATGCTGCAAATATATTGCTTGCTTTCCTAGGAGGAAAGCAGCCCTAGACACAGCAGATACAGCTCCAAGGGGGTTTCTCTTGCAAAGGTTGGTATAGTAGCTCTTACCCCTTGTCCCCCAACACCCACAACCCTCTGCAAGAAACCTGACACAGGAGGCTTGCTCAAGTAGCTCTTAGGTCATGATCCTTAGGTCATTGACAGTGACATAGGTTACAGCACACTTTAAGGGACACCAGCCATTCTGTGGTGTGACTTTTTCACATTTTTCAGACTTCAAACCAGGGCAGTACTTGGACTTCAAACTGCTATGGTTGTAAGTGCTTCTGGAATTCAGGAGATACCAGTCTTCCTTCTGAATCATGGCTGAATCAATATGTAAGAGTCACAATGCTACTGGAAGTGCCAATTTTCAGATGACACACACCACTGAAATCCTAATTATAGTATCCTTATGTAATATACAACAGCTTTTTCTGTAGGAACTGGGAACCTGGAGTTGATGTCCACATAAACTTTAACTCTTTCCTTTCTAAAGTGGTATGTGCAGATTCATTTGGATACTGGACTCTTTCTTGCTGATCCTAAACTATCACATATTGTTGTTATCTGCTGTTAAACAGTGACTGCATTTTTCACCCCAAAAGTAGCCTGGTTTCAGTGAAGGTCAGTGTGATTCCTATACAGCCATTATTTCACTCGCAGGGCCTTTGTAAGGTTTAATTAAATAAAAGTGTTTGTGGAAGACTTTGAGTACCTTTGAATAAAAAGAGAAATATAGCTGCCAGATGTAATTATTTGGGAGGAGGGGGGTGTACCAGTAAGTATTACTGTATATTAAGGAAGTCGTGATTACCACAGAGGAGGAGACCGAATCTCCAAAGAGCACTTTATGGTATACTACTTTTATTCATTTTGATCTTTATATAGGGAGTGAGAGTCTAATGACTTTAATTATTCTGATAGCACAGGAGATTGACTAATGTCTTTAATCCTTTCCCGTTCTCAGCTGATGAGTTCCCCCAGATCATTGTACAATTATCAGTGTACATGAGGGCCATTGCATCCAGATCACTAACTATAAAATGAATAACTTCACCCAAATTATGTCTCAGTCCTGTAATTGTGTTTACATGCCTGGATCCCTTCCATGATAAAGCAAAAGGGGCCATGTTGAGAGTACTACTGCATGCTTGCTATTCTCCACTGACAGGCAGTCCACTGTGTGCCATAACCAGGTACCAGAGATGCCCTCGGGGTTGAACATCTTAGGACTTTAGATCTGACTGCCAGCTCTCCATATCCAGAATAATTTTGATGTAAATCAGACTCCCACCCAAAGTGGGCTTGTTGATCAGCAATACACAGAGCGAAAAGAGATTTCATTTTAATCCAAGATATCTTCTAGAGAACCTCTGTCTTTGTTTTTTCTACTATTGTTGACTGCAATCTTTGCATTGAAAAGACAAAACTTTACAATCCCTTCTGTAGCAGGGGTAAATGTGGTACTACCAATCTACTAATGCACTGAAGGTAAAATTACATTACGCAAAAAAAATAATAAGCCTGTTTGCAAAAATATCTTTATGACAGCCAAGATGATAGCCTCTAGTACTTCAGCCATCTTCTCAGTGCTAAAATTTTTGTAGGATAAAACATTGCATAACATTCCTTTGGCGAAAAACAAAATATAATAAAACCACAAAACAATGTATATACTGTAGCTTTAACAATTATTAAAATAATATAGCACAAAGAATAATTCAGCTTAGCCTTATAAAAAAAGAGTACAATTTTTAAAAATAACACAAGTTTTTTTTAATATTTTGCATTAGCCAAGGGAGCTTCAGTGCCACTCACTGAAATCAATGGAAAAACCTCCATTGATTTCAACGGGAGTTCGATCACGCTACGTATGGTGAAATAGACAAGTGTGGTCAAATGTTATGGAATGAGCCCAGCAAGCAGACTTGGGGCAAGCAGAATGAATGTGGAAGTCTTTGCAATGGATGCTTGTATTTTGCTCACAGTTCAGATTACATTCAAAGTCTTCAGTGCATTTCTAAGGTAAGAACTATTACCTAAGTAGATTTTATTAGCACTGGCAAGAAACAGAAGTCTCAGCTTTGTGATATGGTAAATAAAAACATCTGATCTCTGTAGTCCATGGAGGTCAGATATATTTTTATTTTTATTTTTAATTGTGGCCTAAACATTTCCATATGATGCCATATTAATATTGAAGCTGAAAGTGTGTTTGTACAGAATAGACCTTTAATGTGTAAGACTTAGATAGTCCTGGTGTATATCAAATGTGAAGCACTTATTTTCAATATATGTTTATATGAAAAACAAATTTTAATTTTGCTAAATAGACAAAGCGGAAAACTATTTCTCAATATAAGAAATTATATATAGGTTTCTTGTTTCCTCTTTCTCCAAGTATGGGTCTAAGCTCTGCCCTCCTTCTTCATATTAGTAGCCACAATGGGCCATTTTGTGTCTATTGACAAAGCTCTGAGAAAAGGATGATCCCTTGTTTCTCACCACAGGCCTGTTGTTGTTGTTGTTATTATTATTATTATTATTATTATTATGGGCCTGTTATTATTTAGATATATGATACTTCTTTATACTTCTTCCATCATTCCTCCTTTCCTCTGGGGATAGCAGCTTAGATTCCTATTCAGTAATTCATATGGAAATTATTTAAGGATGTGCTGAAAATGTAAGTCCCATTAAAGTCATTGTGCCTTGAGAAGATACCTAAATTAAGCACCTGAATGTGTGCTCTGTTGAATCAGGATGGACTAATGTATTGAGTCTTACTGCTAGCCTAAATAGTAACAAATTATAGCATACCTCACACCAGCTCACCTGCACTAGCCAAGAAGTGTGGAATGAATCCACATTTCCATCCATTCATTGCCCCTCTCTTCCCACACCCACTCCTCACCGGCCTTGCAAGCAGGTATGCAGTTCCTGCTCCTACGTACACAAATTCAAGGCCTAAGTAGTGTGAATAGGGGCAAATGGGGAGTTCTTAATGTCTCTTACATCCTTGCATTCGTAGGTAATCTAAATCAAATTCTAACTCCCTGACTTTACCCATACACCTTGTGAGCCAGATGAGGTAAGCAGGGTTTAGATTTTAGGAATATATTTTTTCACCAGAGAATATTTAGTTTTACAAAGACATGCTTATTTTTGGAGAAGTTGTTCTCCAGAATAAATTATTCAAAAGGTGGGAAGATGAAGTTAACTTTCCCACAGGCCAGAAATCTAAGAGCTTTAAAAAAATACTTTTAAAAATGTGGAATTACAGGCCCATTCCAACATCCCCCAATATCAGTGAGAGTGTTTCCAGTGTCTTCATTGGCCATTGAATTTGGCTCTAACTGGCCAAAATCTTACCTTTCAGGTGATTTTAATGATTAAATCACAACTGTTGCCAAGTTTATGTAGCCTATGGAGAACTGCAGAGTTCTTCTAAACTTTTGAAAATTCTTGTTATGTGATGTTGGCTGACTGGGATCTTAATATCAAATACTTGACTGTTTTAGTACCCTTTATTCAGTGTTCATGATGTGACTTTTTAAATGCAGTTTGTGATTTGATACTTAGCCATTGTTCAAGTCAATATCTTTGGCTTCTGCATTACAGAGAAAAAAATAATACATTTTTTGGACTTGTGTTATGGCTTTTTGTACACGCTAAACAGCCATTTGTGAAACTTGACAGCATATAACTGTGGTAAATGTTTTGCACTAGCCTTTAAGAGATGTAACGCATTTCAGTATTTTTACAATGTATTCTCTAGAAAGTGTGAATCTATTTGTCAGTCCAGAAAAAAGTAACAAAGAAACCTCAAAAGATATGTTATGAAGTGTACAGTTTGTGATAATTTTATAAAAAAGAAAAGAAAAAGAAAAGAACAGATTTGAAATAATTTTATTCTATTTGTTTCATATGTATTTTGAACAAGAAATAAAGTGATTAAAATTACTTATTTTGTCTTTCTTACAAAAAGCAGAGATGGGGAATAATTAGTGATTTTGGGCCACTTGTTCTTGGAGCAGATTTTAAGATAGAATTGATACGAGATTGCATCAGATGCACATATACCTACAGGCTAAACGTACGTGTAAATGAAGTGGTTTGTCTGTGCACTGTCACCCGTTAAATGTGCAGTCAATTGACAGATCATGGTCACAGTGAAGCAAATGCCCATACCATTCTTTTCCATATCTTCACTCCACTTCTCCATTCCAGGATTCCCTTAGCATATATAGCTTGATCATGCTCCAATTAAGTCAGCAGAAAAATCCCCACTGGCTTGAATAGTGTAGGGTCAAGTCCTTATCCAGGGTCCTTATCCTCCCTTCTGATTATCAATATGGGAAGGACAGAATACTCATAGCCCTCTGTTTGTGGTCCTCAACCCCCATGTTGAGAACACATGCCCTACACCAAAGTCTTGCGAATGTATATTTTCTTCTGATTTGCTATTCCAAGTTGTGATGGCATAGGCAAGCAAGTTTGGCAAATAATGGCTTACATTTCTATCACCAGGTTTGCAAGGTTAAAACCTGAGGATCTGAGTATCCTATGAATAAGAGAAAGTAGCTACATTACAGCAAAATGCATTATGCATAGTGCATTTGGCTTTTGCACCGCCTGTCAGTGCCTTGTATGATATTATTCAGTGTACTATTGAAAGTAATTTTGGCTTAATTTAAATATTTAAAAATAAGTAAATGTAAACTGGATAAGTCTTCTTTGGCAATCCCTCACAGTCGAGGATGATTGTCTTCCGTGGTTGTTTTATCTGTGTGTCTGAAGATGGCTGATGAGGTCTGTCCAGGATCGTCAGACTCTGCTGCAGCTCAAATGTGTGTTTCCATGTGGGGTGTGTGGTGCTGGACTTTTGATTTGGTTCATGACACACTGTTTCTGCCACTCCTGCTTTTCCATCTACTGTTGTTGTCATGAGGGTTCAAACTACCAAGATCCCTGTTGCACACTCTTCCTCCATTTGGAGCGGTCCTGGGCAATAGTCTCCCATGAGTTGACATATTGATGTTGCATTTTTTTAAGTTGGCCTTGAGGACATCCCTGAAGCACTTTCTCTGCCCTTCTATTGAGCGAACACCTTGGCTAAGCTAGGAGAATAAAATTTGCTTACACTAGTGTAAGGAAGAAGAAAATTATGACTTGGAGTTTTCTAATTTTGCTCTTACTCTGAGCTGGTATAAATACACTAGTACATAATATGAAGTCACTACATAATATAAAGTCAAAGTGAATCAAATATGTTCAGACAGAACTGCCTTTTTATTACATGCAAGCAAGGGTTTTTTGGCAATGTCTTTTTCTGGACAACTGTATAGCTGGGAAAGATGCGACACAAACTTTTAGGCATCAAGTAAAGAAACTTTGCTTCTTCCATATTTCCTGGACCATCATGTCTACAACAAACCTCAGCCTCTTTTATTATAGGTATTTTGTAAGCAGGTATAATTACAACTGGAAACCAGACTGAAATGACTTTACCTTCAACTTCATGTGACTTTGTCCTAATAGTTGGTTATTTCTACCCCCAAAAAATTCATGGGTTTTACCATGTTATATGCTAATGCAGAAATGAAAACTGTATTTAGAGCATGAGAAAATGTTTAGAAAATATGGGGAAAAGTTTAATATACCAGGAATTATCCCGTGGCATGCTCATAAAATTCAGCGTAAATGAAATTAGCAGTATAGTATATTGGGTTTCCAATCATGCTTCCAATCTCTAGTGACACAAAGTTAATCTGTTTCAAGTGAAATGTCTTCTTAGGATGCAAAATGCAATTTGTTTTTGAGCTCTGCAGTGAAATTTTCATTTACATCTGTGATGTGATGATTAAATTATTTTTGAGATTGCTTATCTTTATTTAGAAAGAACAGTGTTGTTTCTTTTTATATGGTCTTTAATCTTAATATTTCCTATTGAATACGTTAACTACTGATATTCATTAGAGCAATTAATCCTGACTGTCATGTGTGTTACTACTTATTTTGGAAAATCAGCTGCCATAGTTATTCATGTAGAAGTAGCGTTGCGTACCTTCCTGATTTTGAGTCTCAAAATATCTTGTTCCTTTCTTACAATCCTGACTCCTGGAATCCATTAATTCTTGAGCATTTCACCATTCATTAAAGCATAAAATAGAATTCTTGTCTTTATTGCAGGAGGGTTGAACTTGGAAACATAAAACAACATTTCAAGAATCAGAAGGCAAATTGAAATAATTTTTTAAAATAAATTTTCAAGATTCTTTAAGCCAAACTCATGTCATTTGGGGTCCTGTTTCATGTGTTCTGGAGGCTTTAGGTAGGTAATATTGTTGAAGCATTTCCTGATTTTTCTTAGAAGTACATTAAAATGGTCAAATCCTGTTTGCCTCAATCAGAGAAGCAGTCCCATTGAACCTTAAGCCTGAGCCAACTACCATTAAAGTTGTTAGGCATCTTCTACTCAATTAATGAGAATTAGCAAGAGTTGTATTGGGCCCTGAATAAGCCAGGTCACTCTTTAGCCAATAAGAATACATTATATATAATTACAGGATGATTTAAATGGTTTCATGCAGAGACAGTAGCGCAAGAATAATTACTCTCAACAATAGCATTCTATTATGACAGGTTTCAAAATCACATTAAGAACTCTGTAGCAAAGCTGAGAACTGAACCCAAATTATTCGTCACGTAGTTTAACATCTTATAACAAGGTTCTTTCTCATTGTAGCAGGCCCCTGTTAGGTGGAGTACAAGAAACCTTGTTCAAAAAACAGCTGATGTGCATCTGTAGACATACTCTCATGTTCCAGCAATCTTGCTAAAATATACAGGTTCAGAAAAGATCATAGAAGAAGTGTTTTCTGGCAGCACTACCTAGCGTATCATTTTGAAAATAGAATAAATGCTCTCCTGCTACTATTATTGGTAGATAATGCATATTGCATGCTATTCTTTAGCTAAATTGGCAGAAGTCTGTATTTTTGGAACAAAAGGTCACATATGAACACTGTTCTCTATAACACACATGCTTCTCAGCAGTTTGCTACTATTGTATGCTTACAAACATTGATTATTTAAAAGGCTTAAGGTCTATGCTATTACAGGGCTAGAGGTCTTAATTGCCACTTGCGTTCTGAGGAGTGCAATCTGCAAATCACGTATGCATTTTTTTTTATTTTGCTCACAGGGGCAACCATTCATATACCAATCAATTGTTTTCCCCTTTATAATAGTTAAATATGACAATTAAGACCCAAATTCTGCTCTTGGGATGAAGCATTACACCTTGGGGAGGGAAACAAATCACCTAACTGGCAGTATCACCTATCTGGAAAGATATCCCAAGGTGTATGAAAACCAATAACTGTTCAAACTGATAATATACTTCCTATGTAGGCTTTGCTGGTAATGCTGATTTCCAACCCTTAAGTCCCAGTTTTTATATTTCTTTTAGTTTTCTGAAACAAATTCCATTTACCCAAAGATTAACTCTTCAGGGAAATTATAGGTAAAATTGTTTTAGCCATTACTGAGATGTATCTGTCTCAGGGAAAAAAAATTGATATAGATAGATAGATAGATAGATAGATAGATAGATAGATAGATGACAGTAATGTCCAATTCCAAAATCTCAAAACAATACAAAACAAAAACTTTGCACTGATATTTTCAAACTTGTTTTATTTCATAAACCAAAAGTTTGAACCAAATCTTTTTTCTCTTCCAACTGTGAAAAGCTTTCAAACATGCAAAGAATATCTAGTGAAGATTTTGTTTTGGAATGATTGAAAAATATTGCGACAATTTTTTTCAGACTAGGGTTGTTTTGTAGCTCTCATTAAGCTTTTAGGACCAAGCCAAGTCGCAAGACTCTATGTATTATGAGTTACTGGGTGTGCATTTATAGAAGAAATAACATTTATATTACACTCTCTCTCTCTCTCTCTCTATATATATATATATATATAAAACACACACGTTATCTTTGAGACAAGAGGATTGTAAAGATAAAAGTTATAATCTTAATAGTATCAAATTGCTTTTTAAAAATTGAAATGAATTTGGCCAAGAATAAAATAGACAAATAGTTTTATATACACACTGTAATCTAATCAAATTTTAACAAAACATCAATCTACAACTCAATTATCTTGAGCTTTACCTTAACTTAGACTTTGCTTATGGGAATTACTAATATTTGAGTTCTTGATTTCTCAATTTAATTGCATTAACTCTATAAAGAAAATCTTCAATAAAAGCTATTATAAGCTCCCAAGCTCCTTGATCCTGTCTTTTAGGATTTTTTATTAAAGCTATCTAGTTCCTGAAGACAGTTTTCTTCAAGCAAGATGCCTTCCTGTACCCAAAGATTATTTCTGCTACAGCTTGCTCAGCTGCCCTGGCTTTCTACCCTTTCTGCTCCAAACCTGCTACTTCATACCATTTCCAGAAACACCAAAACGTGACAGCAAAAGAGAAAAGCACTTGAACCTAGATGGTCCGGACCACTGACCCATCAGCACACTGCCACCTGATGGAGCCCTTAGCTCCAAGCTAGATGTCCTGGCTCTGAAAGTATGAGGATTGTGGGATGCCTAAGAAAGGGATCCTAAGAAACAAGCTGAGTAAGGAGCCATCTAAACTAGCCACGAACCAAGGGCAGGTGAAATGGGTGGGGCTTGAGCACCTAGCCACCTGACCGGGCAGAAAAAGGTGTCTATTATTTAGGAAGGCAGGCGCTCCTCTTTGCAAAGATGATCCCTTTCCTGGGGTTAGGCCCAACATTCTTTGTCCATCAAAAAACTAGGGAGAGAGAGCACATCATTCAAGTATAGTCAATATAGAGGAATTAATACACATACATGGGACCTATAAAGCCCTCATTCAAAGGGGTATTGAGCCCACATATTAGGCAAGTGCTCTAACCACTTTGCTGTTCTACAGAGCAACAAATAAAACAGGAGGTAGCTCTCACTGTCACATGTATAAGGAATACTCCAAGTGCTTACACTGACAGTAGAATTTGGCCTACAGAATGCATTCCTGCCACAGACTCTCATCATTGATAACATATAGCAAACAAAGGTCAGCAAACCATTAACTCAAACATAGTAAAATATACTTCACAGACACAAATTCAGCTGTGAAGATGGAATAAAGGAATAGTATAGCATATGGTAGATAAAGAACAGGAAAACAAAAAAACAAATTAATTAAACCCAGCTTGTTGCCACAAACAGCTAGGATTCCTCAGTATCATTCATTGATTCTCCTCTCTTTATTCCTTATAATCCCTCTGGTCTGGCCTTCTAGTCCAACCCTACTCATGTCTATTGTACCAGAGCAACTGCCAGTTTGGCAGAAGGCATTCATTTATCGAAACAGAAATACACTGTGTTTCCTAATTCTTTGCAGTGAAAGAGTGAAAGCTGTTTGAAACTTCCCATCTGTGACAGCTGGGAATCTCAAGTAGCTGTTTATGATAACCTGCCTATGTTGTACTACAGGCTAATTTGTGCACCCATGATACTACATAAAAACTTGCACTCTTATAGAAATTTTGATTGTCTTCAGAATGTGGTGAATTAAGCATAATTTTAACTGGTGTTGTTATCTAGCCATGTCTGTTGTGTGCTTCCTGTAAGTAATACTTGGATTTAAATATTTACAGCAAATCTTAATTGTACTTGACTATTTAAATCATGTTATGCAAATGTAGCACAGAAACACACACTTAAACCCTACAGACTTGAATAAAACAACGTAAATGATTTACATTGGGTTTGGAAATTGAAAAGCTGTAAGTAAACACCATCACAATCTTACTGCATGAATGATTATGAAAACATATTTAGAAATTAGGCAGACAAGGTTCTTTGGGTAATTAGAATTTAGAATTTAGAAATTCAATTTTAATAACTAAAATATTATTCTTAAAGGACAAAATATTAGGGTATCTACATATATAGGAAGCGTACATGCTGCCATTTTGATTTATCATTGAACACAGCATTTCTCTGGCTCAACTACTGAGCCCACCAGTAAATGTGGGGAATAGTCTAGAAGGACTTCACCTTTCAGAAGGGACCCAGGCAAGAAGCTGGGAGGAATGGCATGTGACCACTCATTCATCCAACAGACCGCCTTTTACAGGATGCTACCAGCACTATTCTTTGTCTGAATATTCAATACTTGTGGAGTTAGATTGTGTCTGTACATCATTCCCTCTTGTTCAAAGGTTTGCAAGTCCAGGATAATTCCACAAGATGAACTGGGATTTAGGAAGTTGCAGCCCCTTTGCTGTTTCCCATTTGTTGAAGGAGGGAGGTAATTTGCTATTGTGTCAAATCATTTCCCCCCTCACTGTTGCTCATCTCCAGTGATGGGTGCTTGGCGGAAGGGAGAGAAAACCAAAGCTTAGCTTCTTCCTTGCTTTCTGTACCTATCTGCCTGGATGGGGGAAAGAACCAGGCATGCATAACCCACTCTGATCACCACACCATATGTGGAAACTGTTCAGGCAAGTGTAGGACTGTATCTCCTCTTCCCCTCCCTTCTCCCCCTTCTTGGCCCCTGGCCCCTTATGCTCCTATTTGAGCAAGGCCATGATCTCTCCCTTAAAGAGAAGTCAATATATAACTTAAAATCACTCATTTAGTTAAAAAAGTTTACTACTGCTTTTGGTAGAAAATTGTTTACGGGTGGAATTTTTTCATACATTTTTGTTCTTGAAAAGTTGCAAGATAATTACTGCTACTAATTCTTAATCTGTAATTATTGGGGGGAGGGATGCTTAATATTAGTTTTGCTTAAGATTATACAAAAAAATGTTTTAAGCTCTAAATCATACAAGAACTGGCTTCCCAGTTCCCACTGGGGAATGAATCCCAAGAAGAAAATCCTGTGCAGTGCTGTTAACTGGGACTTCCATTAACATACTTTGAAGCTGCAGATTTCCAGATCTGCCTTTCTCTTGAATAGCTTTGAACACAAGCAGTATTCCTAACCTAAATTAGAAGGTGAAAAGGTGTTAAAAGAGGAAAGGAAACTCAGCTGGATATGCTCAGTCCTCATGAAAACTTTGAATATGGTCCTCTTTACATCTATTTTTTTTCATCCAAACTCATCCCCAGTGATTGATGAAGAGTAGGTTTCTGCCAAATAACTTCAGATCTTAAAATGAAGCTGTTTCTAATGAGCTACACAAGGTAAGATGTGAAAGAGGACAAGAATCTATCAGTTCCCAACTTTAAAGTCTTCTAGGGTAATGCCTGATTGTCTGTGGAGTGACAACACTTACCAAGTGCCTGCTCCAGTAAAGGGCTCATGAGAAATCCACTAAAAATATTTTTTCTATATTATATTCAGGCTGCCTGGTGCTGTCAGTATCAAATTAGTCACCAGAACATGTTATTCCTCTTGTGGTCCTCTAAGATAGGGCTTGCTGATGCCAATATTAATCAAAATGCCCTAGGGCAAGAATAAACACAGGCACATTCCCTTCAGCTGTTTACCTAGGAAACAGGAAAACTCATTGAGCTTTATCATCTGTCTTCTGTAGCAATATTTGGTGACATCAGTCAAATAAATTACTTCCACTGTTCGGTGTCACTTCATATTATTTAGATTTCATAGGACAATACAACAAGGAAGCTAGCTGCTGCTTTCTCTTATGATTCTTGAATGTACAAAGTGGTACTATACAAACTGTGAGCATTTTAGTTCAAGCATAACTAAAACTAGCTACCAAATAAGCTTCCTCCCTGAAAGAAATTAAAAAACAAGTAACCTCTCTAACCATTCAAAGTCATATCTTGGTAGTCTACAAAGCAATAATTCTCGACCAGGATGCCATTAGCACTGTTAGGTGGGCAAATACAATTCATAAAATAAACTCAGAGATGTCAAATAGAAATTCATAGTGTCAAAAACATTCTGACATGTTCTGGGCTTTCTGGGTGCCAGTAGATGTGTAGGCAGGCAAGGTTCTTTGGGTAGATGTGATATCTTTTATTAGACCAGGCTTGTCCAACATACGACCCGTGGGCCACCATGCAGCCTGCCAAGCCATTTTCTGATGCCCAAGGCTCTCCAATGGGAAATGAAAGTAAACACTGTTTACTTTTGTTCCTACCCCTTGTCCCTCCCCCAGCCCCTCAGAAGCTTCCTAATGGCTGCTGAAGGGCTGGGGAAGGGACTAGGTTCCTACACGCACTGTGTCAGCTTGACGTTGCTGACACGATGTGGCTCCTCCCCTCCCACCTCATTTCACGGTGTCCCTTCCTAGCCCCGCCCCTCCCTTCCTCATTTGCATGCCAGTTCCACCTTGCGCTGGTCCCCACCAGCTGCGTGGGCTGGAGCAGGTCGCAGTGCAGCGCACAGGCAGGCATGGAGGGCATGGGTGCCGGCTCGGAGGGATGCTGCAGCCAGGTCCGCAGGAAAAATGCTGCTGCTGCTGTGGCTGTCGGGGCAGGAAGCTGGCACCACTCCCGCCTCCCTGCATCCCCCAGGCACGCAGGTGTGGTACCATCCTCGAGGCCGCCCAGGTGGCAGGGAGGACACGGCTGGGTAAGGCGGCGCCCCTTGACCCCTACACTCCCAGGCCACGGCTGGACTGGACAGGCCGTGTGAGCGCCCGCTCCTACCAGCCCACTGGGTGATAAAAGGTTCATGATCCAGCCCCACATTCAGAAAGGTTGGACACCCCTGTATTAGACCAACTGAGTAGTTGGAAAAAAGTTCTTAGCACGCTTTCGAGTGCAGTCACCCTTTATCAGGCATAGGAAGTCTTTGCTGGTCTGAGACTCCAAGGAATGAGAGGACCTAAAAGTGTGGAGGGATGTTAGTGAAAATGTAAATAGGTAGAGATAAGCAAGACAAAAGGAAACACAGGGAAGGGAGGAGGAAGAGAGCAGGGGGCAGAAAAAGTCAGAGGGAGACAACATCTACTGGCACCCAGTGCATTGGATCAGACTCAATTAATTGAGTCTGCTGGAGCATTCTAATTAGCATGCTCCAGCAGCCTCTGTATCTCATGCATCAGCATCCCCGCACTTCAAAATGGCAGTGAGGGTGCTTTGACTAAAGTTTTTTCTATGATACATGAGACACCGCAGACACTGGGTGCTGAAACACAAGATGCTGTGGGAGCTTTAACTAGAGCAGCTCTAATGAAACCTTTCTGCTCACCCCCAGAACACATGTAAAAATGCCTTCTGAGCCCTTTGCAACAGAAAAATTGCTGTATTATTTTTCTGTAGTCAAAAAATGATGGAAGCCTAAAAATTAGGGTCCAAAATAAAGGACACCTGTCAGGGGATGAGGGGGGGTGGGCAGTGACATGCTGGTACACTGTCCCTGCCTATTCTGTTGCCCCTCACTGACAAGCCACATCCCCCCCCATCCCTGCTGCTTCCCCTCATTCCAAATCCACTGACCCCCAGCCCTGCCAGTGCCCCTCACTCCAAAACATCAGTACCCTGACCCTCACCCCTTGCTGGTGCCCCTCACTCCCAACCCACAGCCCCATGCCACTGCCAGTGCCCGGTACACCCAACCCATAATCACCCGTCCTGTCCTCTGTGCCCCTCACTCCTGACTTGCAGCCCCCTGCCCTGCCCCCCAGCCCTGCTGCCCAAGCAGCTCCTGCATTGCACGAGCATCCACACGCGCTCGCTCTCTCTCTCTCTCCCCCTCTCTCTCTCACTAGAGCCCACACGTGGAGCACGTGAACCCTGACAGCCATTCCCTAAGTGGCCAGGCCAGGAGTACAGAGGAACAGCAAAAACCCCAGACATTTGGCTCTTATTTTAAAAACCTGCCCAGATGCAGCACAGAGGGCCAAAAAAGAGGACGCGTCTGGGAAAACCCAGACATATGGCAACCCTACCTTACTCACAGTTGTTTTGGAGATTCCAGAGTCCTTTGCCTTTTCCTTTTAGTTAGCCTGACATCTTCCCTTGTTTCCAACATGCTTAAATGTGGACAGCACAATTGGCAAAAGGTACTAGTGACTTTGAATGTCCAACTTGAGGTCCTATATAGGCACCTGGTTTTCAGTGGGTGCATCTACACAAGATGTTTACTGCAGAGCTGCCT
>NW_017729022.1:79659634-79661307 GCF_001723915.1 Gavialis gangeticus
CCCCCCAGCCCTGCTGCCCAAGCAGCTCCTGCATTGCACACACTCTATCGCTCTTTCTCTTTCTCTTTCTCTTTCTCTTTCTCTGTCTCTTCTCTCTCTCTTGCTGGAGCCTGCACAGGGAGCACATGACCCCTAACAGCCAGTTAGCTTGCCTGTTGCTCCCAGCTGTAAACAGCCAGCCCAAGAGAGCAGAAAACCCAGACATTTCCTCTTATTTTAAAAACCTGCACGGACGCAGCACAGGGGTCCAAAAAAAAGGACATAGTTAGGAAAACCCAGATGTATGGTAACCCTACTAAAAGCTATCATTTTCTTCAGGATGCCTCAAGTATGTCAAGAGGGACTTCAAGTCTGAAAAAGATTGATAATCACTGTAATAAAGGCTTTGCCTACACCCCTAATTCAGCGGAACACTGTAAACTGATGGGTGCATCTACATGTGCAAATAACATGACTAAATTTAATGTGCATTAAGCTAATGTGCATTAAGCGATCTTTTGGCAGATGTCTACATGTGCAGGGACTTGGGACTAAAGATTCTGCACTTGGCACAGTGTACAATGAGCTGTTTGTGCAGGCTGAGGGGTGCCCAAGCCACTATGCCCTCCTGATGATCATCATCCTGGTGCCCTGGGTGCACCTGTGCTCAAGGTTTGGGACCCTGAGCTATGACGGCATGGGGGCAAGTCTCAGCCCTGCAACCTCTGCTGCTGCCTGAAGGGCTACCTGTCATGGTGCTATACCTCCCTGCCCCATGCTGCTGAGGAGGACATTGCCTTCAGCATCAACACCTTCCTCAGTGTGTGAGGCCTGTACCTGCCCAGCTGCGGGGACATGGGCTGCTCCATAAATTTCTGAACTGTGTCACACCTTTATGTCTGTGTGCTTGGGGGGGGGGGGGGGGGGAGAGACGGTACCTGGGGCCAGGGGACTGCAGACAGGCCAGGCAGAGAGTGGGGACAGAGTCCCAGGCCAGGGGCAGGGGCAGGGACTGAGAGTGCCCTCCCTCCCCCAGTGTGGGAATTACCATGTGTCCAGGGCTGGCAAGGCTGGTGGCTCAGCATGGGCCTCCCTGTCACTGACAGCATCCAGCTGTGTCTGCTGTCCATGGCCCACAGTGTGTGGTTGGCCAGCGTGCAGCCAGGGCCCCCACCAGGAGAAGCTGCCACTGCTGGTGGCTGGTAGTGGCGTGGCCAGCTACTCCTCATGCTGGTGTCTGGGGCTACACTGAAGGTGAGGCAGCTGCTGGGCAGGGCTCCCTGAGCTGCCAGTGGATGCAGCAGCTGGGGAGGAGGACAGGTTGGGGTGCTGAAGGTCCAAGGTCCCCTCCTCCAGTGATGTATCACCAGAAGTGTCAGGGCAAGGCAGGGGTATGGTCAGGCCACCCCTGCTGGTGGCACTCACAGGGGTGCAGCCTGTCTCCCGGGGCACCAAAATGTGGGTCATCTCCTGCATAAAGGGCATGGAGTTTTGGGCAAGACCAGACCGATGACTGAAGTGAGTCACAGTCATCCACTGTGCCTGCAAGACCTTGACTGGGGGTGCCCTTGCTCCTGCATTGCACTTACATAAATGTGGGCATCCGCACCCCCGTCTTGCATGAACTGCCTATGCATATCAGCACGGCCCCAGTGTACTGCCAGCAACACTCAGCACAGGGACGCAGCCAGAAA